>NC_135516.1:9175698-9477198 GCF_051989575.1 Stigmatopora nigra
ATTTTGCCCTTATTTGTTCCACCAGGCGCCCCGGCGAACCCCCGCTGATTAACGGCTGGATTCCGTTTTTCGGCAAAGCGCTGGAGTTCCGGAAAGACGCCCGAAAGTTCCTAGAGGAACAGCAGAGGAACCTTGGAGATGTTTTCACCGTTCTTATCGCAGGTTGTTTGCCGCTCTCGCGTTGCCACATATTTTGCAGCCAAATGTATAGACAATCATACATTTTTGGGGTCTAAAATGGTCAATATTTGGCAACCCATTGTTGCATGTTTGATCCAAAATGGTCCCCGGAGAATTGGATTTTGGTCCAAAATGAGCCGTTATTGCTCAAGAATTGTTCATTTTTTTTGTTCAAGGATGTAAAGAACTATCAGACATGTCCAATTTTGGCACTAAGATGTTAGTTTTAATCCATGGATATGTTTTAAAGCAACTTTGGATCACCGTTGAGCGAGGCGAGATAACGATTCACCTGTGTGCAAATTAACTGGATTTATTTGAGAATGGATTGAGAATTGGATTCATTGGAATGAAGTTTTTAGTCTTGATTTTTCTACTGTCAGAAACATCCAATTTTGGCACTAAGGGGTGAGTTTTAGTCCATAGACACTAAAATGTTCATATTAATCCATGGATATGTTTTAAAGCAACTATTTTAGATATAATAGTTTGATTATTTTTTTATGAACTGGATTAAAAGCCCTAAATATTCCGTTTTTATAGATCCAAAACTGTTTATTTTGGAGATTTTTTTAGATTTTACAAAACATTTTTTGAACTAAAAACAGAAAAAAATGATTTAAAAAATGACATTTATTGATTTAAAAGGGAGAAAATCAGGAAATTTAATATACATGTATACTCTTGATTTGAATTTGATCCTAAAACAGAAAGTTGGCACTCATGATTGACTTTCCCGGCCGGGCCACACATAATGATGCAGCGGGCCAGATTTGGCCCCCGGGGCGCCACTTTGACACATGTTTTGACACGTTTGACTCTTGCGTTTGTGCGCGGCAGGTCGCCACATGACTTTCGTCATGAACCCCCTGATGTACCCCAACGTGATCAAACACGGCCGTCAGCTGGACTTCCACGAGTTCACCAAAAAGGCGGCGCCGGCGGCCTTCGGGTACCCGCCCGTGACGGAGAGCCGCTTCCCGGGCCTGGACCGGCAGATCCACGCCACCTACCGCCTCCTCCACGGCGACAACCTGGCCCCGCTGACGCGGAGCATGAGGGCCAACCTGCTGGCGCTGGTCCGCCGCGACCACCCGGACGCCGCCTGGCGGACCGGCGGCCTCTACCACTTCTGCGTGCGCCTCATATTTGAGGCCACGCTGGCCACGGTGTACGGGCGGCCGGCCGACGACCTCTGCGGAGCCAAGGCGGAGGCGCTGAGGGCCGACTTTACCCTCTTCGACCACGTCTTCCCGCTGTTGATCGGCGGCGTTCCCGCCTGGGTGCTGGGAGGCGTGCGGAGCGTGCGGAGCCGCCTCATCCGTTACTTCCTGCCTCAAAGGATGTCCGACCGGGCGGACGTGTCCAGCTTTGTCCGGCGCCGGGCCTCGCTCTTGGAGCAGCACCCGCCGCTGACCGACGTGGAAAAAGCAGGTGGGTTGGTGCACTTTTTCGATTGGAAAAAAATGTCGTGTCATTTTATGTTGCTATTGGACCATTCCCAGGTCACTTTGTTCTGATTTCTGTATCATTTTGGCATCCCCAAATTACTTTATGTTTATTTGGGCTCACTCTCTGTTGACTTTGAGCCCTGGCACTGTAAAAACTTTGTTTGTCTTCCAGCACACCACTTTGCCATGTTGTGGGCGTCCGTGGCCAACACCACGCCGGCCAGCTTTTGGGCGGTGTACCACCTCCTGCGGGAGCCCCAGGCGCTGGATGCCGTCCGACGGGAGATCTGTCAGGTCCTGGAGCTGGACCCGCACCAGGAGCTGCTCGTCGACGTGGACCTGGACATGGCGCACCTGGACCGGATGACTCTTCTGGGTAGGACAGTCGCCACTCCTTTTGATCTCTCCAGATTAATCACCCCCCCCCCCCCCCCCCCCAGACAGCGCCATCCACGAGTCTCTGCGTCTGTCGTCGGCGCCCATCAACATTCGGGTGGCCAAGGAGGACTTGAATCTGCAATTGGACGCCGCCCACAGCGTGGCGGTGAGGCGCGGCGACGTCCTGGCCATGTACCCACAGAGCATGCACATGGACGCCGACATCTACGAGGACCCGCAGGTACGCCGGCGCTTTGGGCCTAACGTCCACAGCCAGTTGAATCACGAAAATGTCTCCATTTTTTGACAAGCTATGCTTTCCACTTTGCCCGTCGCGTGTCAGACGTTTCGCTTTGACCGCTACGCACGTCAGACGCACTTCTTCAAGGACGGGCAAAAGCTGCACCACTACCTGATGCCGTTCGGCTCGGGGGCCAGCATGTGTCCCGGACGCTTCTTTGCCGTCAACGAGATGAAACTCTTTGTGTGTCTGCTGCTGCTCTACTTTGACCTGCGCTTGGAAGCGGGGGTGCCGGAGGCCGCCCGGCCTCGCCCCGACACCAGCCGCGCCGGCCTGGGCATCCTGTGCCCCGACCGCGACGTGCCCTTCCGCTACCGTCTCCGCCCCGTGGCCACCGCCCGTTAGGCACCAGAGGTATGTCGCTACACACCAGAGACGTCCAATCCATTGGTGGCCGTTCAGCCTCCCGCTTGGAATGGACGTCTAGCAATTGACTTAGAAAATAACTGTAGGAAATTTGCCTTTTAACTTTTGCAATATGGCAACATTTTGACCCTATGACTTTAAGTCATTTTTACAAACATCATGCAGCCCAAAATGTAATCACTAGTGTTACTACAAAGATATGGTTTAAATTTCATAATCCATTTATTGCACATATAATCAATATACAAATGTTTGAATCCATTTGGTAGGCGCTGCTTAGTACTTGTTTGGGAGACTGCCTTGGATTTCCAATGATGCTTCCTGCCATAATCAACACTTCATCTTCCCTTTTTTGTCTTGGCCACTTTCTCTTTCCTCTTCTTGACGTGTTTAGGGACTTTGGACTTTCTCTTTTCTCTCTGAGCTTCTTTGGCCAGCTTCTTTTTCTCCTGAAAATAGAGAGAGGGACGAAAAAAACCCAGCTTGGAACATCTCTTGACGTAAACGCGACACTCATCGCCGCCGACGACGCCGCCACACCTTTTTGTCCTGGGAGTCGCAGCAATCGGCGGCTGGAGGCCGAGCCTTCTCTTGCCCTTCCTCCTCGTCATCATCCTCTTCATCACCGTCCTCTTCTTCATCTTCCGACGATGACGACGAGGAAACGTCGTCCTCCAGCAGAGCCGGGACCTGCACGTCAAACGGCGTAAATGGTTAGAAGGAAGCATGTCTTGTTGGCTAATCAATTCCAAATTGGACATGTATTTTCTTCCTATTTTTTTAGTTGTCCATTTCCTAATGGTTTGCTAATGAAGAAAAAAAGCTCCATTACATCCTTTAAACTTTTTTTAACCCTAACATTACATGTATGCCACAATGGCAGTGAATGACTTGACATTTTCAATTTTAAATGGATTTTTACTTTTAAGAAAAAAGCCACTATTCTTTCATTCAGTAAAAAAAATAATAAATGTATTTGTCCACATACCATCTGAACTCCAGAAAGGTCCTTCTTTAGCCCTGTCAGTGTCTGATACAGAACCTGAAGCCAAGCAAAGAAGCTCGCCGTCAGGTAAGGGAGGGGGATCCAAACGGCGACTTCACGCGGTTACTCACGCCGTGGTCGCGTCCACTAAGAGCCGCGTCGCCTTCATCGGCGGCAATCAGCTGGTAGTCACGCTCGTAGTGGCTGACCTCGGCCAGCGTCCTCGGAATGTACGCCCGCTTGAACACCTGGCGGGCCGGCGTTGAGTGTCATGCCATCCACGGCCAAATACAAACGTCCGTCTCACCTCTTCGTCCACCCGGTCTCGATCGGAGCGCTGCGCCGAAGTCCGCTCGGCCGCGATGGCCATGATCTGGGTGGGTGGGGGGGCGGTGTTAAATTTCGGCGACGTCAAAAGGTCACGGCCCATACCTTCTCCAGGTATCGATCAATGTTGTCGCTGGTGACCGAGGGGTCGGTGATGAAGTCAAAAAGCTCTCGGACGGTCATGGGCGCCACGCCGCGCTTAACGAAAAACTCTGCGGGTGCCAGAAAGCAGAAAGGCCTTTTTAATTGTAAGCCATGGATTTAAAGTCCATTTTTTGAAGAGGGCGCATGCTCACCGTTGACGTTGCTGCAATCCTTCCTGAGAAAGTTGAGCGCCTGCGGGTGGTCGTGTTCCACCGACTGCGACACGTCGATGATGTAAGCGTCACCGTGGTGATATCTGGAGCAGCCACAAAGAAAAGTTCAAGCCGGCTGGATCGCTGGCTGGCGGGTGAGCGTGTCCTCACAGCATGTTGAACTCGCTGAGGTCGGCGTGAACCAATTTGGCGTCCTGGTACATCTTCCTCATGTTGTGCACCACCTGCAAGTAGAGCTCGCGGGCCTTGGACTCTGACACGTCGGCGTTCTTCAGCAGCGGGGCGGGCCTGCCGTCAGACCGTCACCACGCTCTTAACGCTGGGAAATGTAAACGCCGACGGGCCAGGAGGGAGGCGGCTCGCTCACCTGTCGTCTTTGCCGATGAAGCTCATGAGCAGCACGTGGCTCCTGAGCAGGATGGGTTGGGGACTGGGGATGCCGGCCGTCTGCAAGCGGATCAGATTCCTCATCTCCTTCTCGGCCCAAGTGCGCACCATCTTCCTGGGGTTGCCCTTGCAGTAACCGCGACGGAACCTGCCCCGCCACAATGTCAGGAGCGGCGGTGGGCGGCCACGTTGGCCAAGCGACGCCACCTGAATTCTCCGCTGACGTATTTGTCTCGGTCCTTGAAGTGCAGGATAGACGTCTTGTAGATTTTGATGGCTCGGCTCTCTCCGCCGGCGGCGCCGGCGTGGTACACGTTAGCCTGGCGAGGAGAGCGGCGCGCCCGTCAGCTCGGCTCCGTGGAGCGGCCAACGGGGACACGGGACCCACCTCTTTGCCCGTGCTGATGCAGCCGTTGATTTCCGAGATGATTCCGCGAGTCAACATCTTGAAGAGGATCATTCGCGTGCGAGGGTCCAAAACCTGCACGGCAAAGATGGACGTCGCCGGTGGCGGCTTCTTCTCCGACCAAAAGGCACCTTGGCGCCGCCCCTACGCACCTGTTCCACGGTGGCGCGATCCGATTTGTCCTTCACTCGGTACCTGTGTGATGGAGACCACGGTTTTGGTCAAGCAGCTTGTCAAAAAGAGCCCCACTTTTGCTATAAAATTCATTCGATTTTTACTCACTTTTTTTCTGAAAAATGAATCAATGTTTTACCAGTTTTAATAAATGTAACATTTGTCTTCAAATATAAAGAAAATATTTATTGCCTTCCCTTTATTTGATTTAAACTTTAATCAATTTAGAAAAGAATGAAATAAAAAAATATTTTTTTTTAAATCGAGAAAATCCTTTTTCCAATATGTGCTGCTTTTTAATAGTAAAACCTCCAAAGGCCATCAGTTAATTGAGTAAGGCAAAAAAAAAAGTCCATTTATGGCTGGAAGGGTTGACATAATTCAAATAAAATGATAAATTTAGAAATATTTTGGCTATAGAAAAGCTTTAAAAAAACCTTTTTAGGTCAACAAAGTCTGTGGTTACATTAAATAATCAATGGATAAATTATGACGAGTTGGCAGACATAAAATGCCCACGACGACAATGAAAAGGAAAAATGTGGACGTACGTGTCGGCATCCTTCTGCTTCTGCATGGACGTCACTTTGTTGAGAACGGAGTGGGACAAGGACAGTTGATCTGCGGGTCAATGAAAAGTCATCAACATGGTCTCTCCATCTGTCCGTCCGTGTGTATGTTTTTATTACCCAGGTTGATCTTGTGTTCAAACTTCCTCAGCGACCTGTCGTTCAAATTGGACGCCTTTTCCGGCGCGTGATTCTGTTTGTTAGCCTGAGAAGGAAAAAATAAATACATTAAAAAAAAAAAGAGTGGCACAAAATGGCAGTGAGCGGGCCCTGGATGCTGGCGGGTGGGGGTCATGGCCTGACCTGAGCGACGCCGCTTCTGTTGTAGCGCTTGGTCAGGTCGCCTCCAGTGGCAGACCACACCCACTCGTCGTCGTCATCATCTTCTTCATCATCATCATCATCATCATCATCCTCCTCCTCACATTCCTCATTTTCTTCATTGTATTTCTGAACATCTTCTTGCACAATTTCCACCAAATTGCTGCAACACAATTGATTCAGTCTTCATATTACGGGTGTTATGGTCATAAATGGCCAACTTTTTACTCTAATTTGCCTAATTTTTGGATATGAGGCTGGTTTGCATGGAAGGTGAGCGTTATTATCATAAGTCTCATATTGCAAATTGTATCAGCACGCAGCCACTCCTAATTTATATATAGCTTGTTTAATCATCTCATGACATGTCAAATGTGTGCCTTGGCTTAAAGGAAACGAAAATTTGGACTCCATTCAACTCAATGGGGGAAAGTCCCAATACTTATTAAGCCGGGTTGAATTGGTACAAAATTCCTCTTCCATTGCCAAACTTTTTGGACTATTTCACTATGTTTTCATACACTGCTGACAAAGTTTCACAAATATACCGCGTACATTAAACTCTACATGAGTCACATCAAGTCCACGTGAACAACGCATTCAATATTGTGACGTCTGTCATCCAAACAAACACTTACCAGTCTTCGTCTTCGACGTCATCAAATTGTCCAGGCACTGGGTCAACCACAAGCGCCATATCGTAAACAAAAACCCAAAATAACGCAAATAATAGGAAAAACAACCTTATAAGGCGACCCGGGGGTACTGTGGCGTTCTCAACCACGTTAGTCTCGTCCTCGACTGACTTCCGTGTATACCCACGTGACTTCAGCAGCTTCATTTGCCTCAAACTGTAATGCTCGCCCCCTGCTGGAGAGGAGTTCTCTTCCAAACGTCTATCGACTATTTAATTATAAACAAATAATAACCTCAATTCATCTAAAAATGAAAAATACAACATGCCTGTAAGGATAACGAAAGCTAAAACAATTAAATCAAGGGAACAGGCGCAACAGGAACCGGAAACTGTATCCTTCTTAGCTTCCGTCTTGGCTGTTTTTACATTTAGGTGCCAAAGTTGAAGTGAAGATGAACTTTAAAACTTTCCTTCATTGCGAAAGGTCTTCGCTGCTGAACCCCAAAGACAGACTGCAGGCGCACATCCAGAAGCAACCCTTCAACTATAAGGTTTGTCAGCCATTTAGCATGAGCCGATAGCTCCTCCATCACGTCACACGTGGGGCAGAACAGGCACTAAATGACATGGATGTTGTTGTTACTATGACGTCACCACGTTACATTTATCTCTCGACAACACACATTGTTTTGGGGAAAAAAAAGGGCTAAATTGAAAGGAATTTTGGAACAGAACAGTGTTTTTATGAGTCCTTGTTAATAATACAGTCTCATACTAAAAACTTCTAACCGACAAATATTGCCCGCCATGTCTTTTTGTGGACTTGATGAAAGTTTGATTTGTGCAGGTGAGCGTGCTGCTGCCCAATTGCGACGGCGACACTCCGTCTCAACTAGAATCCACCTTGAGAACTTTCCAAAGCTTCTACTTGATCCGCAACCTCCCTCTCTACGAACTCCTGGACAAAGGCCTGCGCCAAGGTAGGCATCTAACACGTCAGCACCGCCCCTCGTCTCCCCGGCAACCGAGCACGTCTGTTTCAGGAAGCGTGTGCGGCCTGTCCTGCAAGACGCGCATCGAAGAAGACAACTGCGCCTTCCTGGAGTCAAATGGTAACAAAACGGCGGATGTATGCGCTGAAACGCACCGCTAAAGACGATTGGCGTGCGTGTTGTGCGCAGGGCGTCTGTCTCTGTCCCTGGACAAAGACTCGTACGAGCGCTTTGGCGTGGAGGGCCAAGCGTGTAAACCCAAGACCTCCAGATACGGTGCCAATCTTAATTTCTTCACATTTAAATGGGGAAATCGACGGTGGTGGTGTTTTAGCCTAGCGTGACGACGCAACTCTTTGCGCAGTGGTGACGGTGGACTTGACGGACAGCGTCATGGCGCCGGGCAAGCCCCGCTACGAGCGTCTCCACAGTGGCCTGACGTCACGCCTGCCGCTAAAGATGGACTTCTTGTTTGCGACTCCCGCAGGTGCAGATGGGAGACCGTCAATGGCCTCTGACCACTTGGGAGATTTTCCCCAATTTGTCTTGCGTGCAGGCAACAGTGAGCTGCTGAAGCCTCTCCTTTTACGCTACGACTGGTCGCAGCATTCCCCAGAGGTCGCCAGTCGCCTTCTAAGCGACTTGACCCTACCGGGCCTCTTCACCTCCGACCTGAACTCGTACGACCCCTACGACTTTCTGGAGTGGCTGGGGGCCGTAGAAAGTGACGTGGACCGGTAAGGCGATGGGAGCGCCATATGCCATGCTTTTTTTCCCTCTTTCTCATCACTTGGATCTTCTCTCTCCTTCTCAGTGACAACACCAACGACAACTACCTGTCCACGTTGGCGTGCCCTTACCCGGCCGGCGAGTCTTCGCCCAGCACACTTCTCCTCTCCGCCTGCGGTCTGCTGCTCCCCGAAAACGTGGAGACGCTCCTGGCTAAACTGGGGTGAGCTCCGACCGCCGCTCGCCGGCCGTCAGACCGTCATCACGTTGGCTTTTGTCGCAGGCGAGTCTTGGAGGAGCCCCGCTCGGCGCCGTGGGTTGCCGTCACGGTTCACGGCTTTGCCGACAATCTGGAGCCTCGCCAACGCCACTTCTACACGCTTGTGCTTTTTCCCGACCACGCCTACTGTCTGTACCGGGCCACGCCTGACTCGTGACCACGCCCCCCTCGCTGTAAAATTGAAACAAATGTGCATCAGAAAAAACGGATTTGTCATTTCGAACTTTTGTATTTTGCATATGAAAAGCATGACGTCATTTTTTGTTGTTGCCAGTCCATTTAATGTTGTTACAAACCTTTTTCATTTTGTTAAATAAAACAGTGAAAGAATGTCTTTTTTGAATGACTGGATAGCATTCGTACCACTAGACGTCCCATTTGTTTTGAATGGGAGGAGCTAAATTGATTGTTGTTGCCAATGAACGGTGCTGGAAACATTTTCTCCATTGTTATCATTGTAGCTGCACACTAAAAAAACAAAAACAGATATTTGAATATGCAACATAAAATGCTATTTCTGGCATTTATTAGAAAAATCCCTCATTTTTGGTGGTTTTAGCAGATGTTAGTGGCACAATACAAGCTCTGCTAAAGAAAATACCAACCAGAAAAATAAATAAATATATATATTTATATAGTACATACACATTTGAATTTTGTCAGCATGAAAATTCGAACCGAATTTTGTCTGCATCCAAAAATTCTCAGTTCATGAGTTAGCTCCGTCCGCATTTTTTTTTTTGTGTGATTCAGTTCGAATTTGGATGAAATTCTGTATTACAAATTCAAACTTTGGTGTCACAGATTGACTTGTGTGAGTACAACTATGTTTTTCTGGAATCAAAATATTACGGGTTAGCTTTTCATACATTTTTATGGCATTTTTATGCCATTCTTTTCAATGTGACTGAGGCACAAATGGAGCCCATTTTCAAAATAAACTCATCCTGATGACAAACTTTTTGGGCCACATCGCTAAAGACCATCGAGAGCCGCTTGTTATTCCGCTTCCGGGGGACACAAAAAAGATAAAGTAACAAAAAAGGTCAGTCTGAAGGCTACAAAATGGCGTCCGTCCTCAAAGGGCAGATGTGCCGAGTCCAACGTCGTGTCTGCCAATTTGGCCTTTGAGAAACTTACTTGACGTCGGCATTGAAATATGTCTGTGTCCCTAGTAGAGCTCGCTACTGCTCTGAAGATGGCGCAAGATGGCGTCGGTGCCCTGCGACGAGCCCCAAATTCTCTTCAGGGCTTCGCACTCGCGCTCGTTGGTTTGCTCCAAATAACTTCGACTGGAGTTCCTCATCAGGGCTTTGGACTCCCTCAGGACCTGCCGGAGGGAACAAAAAAAAACACAATTTTCCACCATTTTCATCTAAAAATCAGTCACTATTTACTCTTTTTTTTAAACTAAAATGATCAACGTGACTTACAAGCGAGTCCACGGCGACCAATTCTTTCACACGCAGCATAACTTCCTGCATGAAGGTCGCCGGCCAAAGAACCTGAGAGACCAATCCTTTGGAACACGCCTCCTGTGCCGTCAACTTCCTGCCGCTCAGGAGAAGTTCATTGGCCTGGGTGGGGTGGATGGGACAAAAAAAAAACAACGTTAACCGTCGTCGCCCTACCCCTGAACGGTCGCGCCCGACGTACCGACGGGGCGCCCATGATGCGCGGGAAGGTGAAAGACGCGCAGGCGTCCGGCGTCTGTCCGTACGCGGCGTAGGGCGTCTGGAACCAGGCCTTCTCGTTGGCCCAGACCACGTCGCACAGCGGCAAGATGGCGGCGCCCAGGCCCAAGGCCGGCCCGTTGACGGCGGCCACCAGGGGTTTTCGGAACTGGATGAACGTGTTGACGAAGGTCCTGAACGGGGAGGGGGGCGTGGCAAAAGTCAGACCGTCCCGCCTCTTCTGGAAAGAAAGCGACGCTTACCTGATGGTCTCGGCCATCTTGATGCTCTCCTTCTTACTGTCGTCGGCCAGACGTTTGACAAAGTCCACAAAGTCCAGGCCGCGGCAGAAGACGCCGCCCACGGCGCCCAGCAGCACCAGCTTGCTGTCGTCGGACGCTGCCGTCGCCATGGCGCTCTGGATCTCTTTCATCACCTGTGGCGGTAGCGTTAAGGATTTGAACGGCGCTGTAATCTTTATTCGTTCGCCCCTTCCAGTCAAAATGAATTGGACGTCTAGTGCCGCTGTCCGCCAATGTGGAAAAAGCCCACCTCAGGGTTGAGGGCGTTGTTTTCCGAGCTCTTGGTGGCCAACATGATGTGCGTGAAGCCGTCTTGTTTCTTGACCAGGATGTCCCGATAGCGGTAGGCGCTCTCCGTCTGCCGCACG
Source organism: Stigmatopora nigra (assembly GCF_051989575.1). Taxonomy (NCBI): domain Eukaryota; kingdom Metazoa; phylum Chordata; class Actinopteri; order Syngnathiformes; family Syngnathidae; genus Stigmatopora; species Stigmatopora nigra. The sequence goes on from NC_135516.1 coordinate 9,186,842, forward strand.
CTGAAGCGCAAACGTTTGTCGAAAGCGCCGCGCTCCTCCGGACGCCGCCTGGTCGAAGCGCCCGGCGCCGCCGACGTGGTCACGCCGGCCTCCTCTGCGGCGCCTAGTAGAGGACACACTGCCGTTACCACGTGTCCAAAAGTCTAGCTTAGCGACATCACAACAAGATTTTTTTTTAAACTGTTTCCAAAATGTCAAGTCACCCTACGGGAGAAACTTTGCACTTTTTACCTGTCCTGCCGTTGAGGGCACGCGGGGCACCTGGCGTGGGAAGTGGCCCATCGCGACTCCGTGAACGGATCCCCATTCGGGCGCGCAGCCGGGGGACCGGCCCGCCACCGGCCGACTGCTCCGGGGCGACTTCGGGGGACACTTCGGCGTCCGTGCCCCGGGCCTCCTCAGTGGGAGCCTCCTCGCTGGGCCCCGCCTCGCTTGGCCCCGCCTCGCTGGGCGCCGTCTCCGAATTGGGAGGTCCGTTCATGGGGCTCCTGGGCACCAGGATCTTGATCCCGCTTTTGGACAAATCCAGGCCGCGGCGGGCGGGGCCCGACGAAGGCGCCGACACGGAGGGCGACGGAGCCTGGAATCCGACGTCGAGGAGCGGGCGAGCCAAGGTGGGGTTGGAGAGCAGAGCCAGGCCAAAGTCGTCATGGGGGGAGCGCGGGTAGCTCCGGGTGGAGCGCAGCAGGGCGGCGTCTCGGTGGCGCGTGGCGTAGTGGTGGTTGAAGTGGTGCACGTAGGTCATGCACGTGCTGAGGTTACTCTCGGGCTCCCACGTATCGCCTTCGCAGCCGTATCCCCGCCACCTCACCAGGTACTCGGTCCGCCCTTTCCGGTTTTTGCGCCTGTCCACGATACGCTCCACCTGTGGTCAAAAGCCATCTCATTAGCATATTTTGCTCATCACAAAGATGTCCTTTCGAACGTAGTTTAAGATGTGGCTCGGAGCCGACGATATTGCGTGGCCGTGACGTCAGCGCAAAGCCGCTCATTAACTTTTTCTTGGGTCAACTCTTTCCATGTTAGCTCGCTAACGTGTTAGCCTCACCTCGTAAAAGTCTTCCGTTGCCATGGAGACGGCGCGCGACGGCCGACTAGTTGGCGGGAAGCTTTAAAGAGGGTCGCCAGCGTGAAAAGCCGGCGACGTTTAAACGTTGTGACGGCTTCTTGACTCGACGCACTCGGCTAGCTGTTAGCCGCTACCTGTTTGTCTTTCGCTTCCCGGAAGCGTCGAGGGGGAGCGGACACACCCGCCTTCACATTAAAAGAGAGTGGGGGCTCCCGGCTTTTTTTATTTACAAACGATTGAATGTGAATAAATTCTGACCAAAATCTACGCTCAGTATTTCTAATGCTGTGAACAACGCTTACATGTACTCTAAATGTGGTTGAAATCACTAATCTCAAATGTGTTTCTAAGCGCAGTTGGCAAAGTAAGTACCTGGCGGCCATCTTGCGTCGGTAGACTTCTATGGTGAGCTCTTTGGTAATGGATGCACACATTGGGAAATTTGATCCAGCCTCAGCAGCCAAATTCAAAGCACCACCATTGTCTGCTCTTTCTGAGTGCCCCTTAAGCTTTCATATTTTTATTAATTTATTGATTTGATAGGGTGTACATGAATGAAACTATTCAGACATGCAGTGGATGTTAATATGCCAGATTGTATGCTCATTTACATCCAAAGACAACAAAACATAAGAAAGCCAAAACACAAAACATCACTAAGAAGTAAGACTTAATGGTTACAGGACTTGAGTTTTGAAGGCAAGTGGCAGACTGTTCTAGATCTTACTGGGCCTTACAGAAAGAACATTTTGTCCAAAGGCAGTTTTCCTCTAGAGTCCACTGTGCGTCCTTTTTAAAAAAAGAATTCTTAAAAACTTCTACAAACTTAAGAAACCATACTTTTTATAAATACTACATACATGGAATGACATTGTTTTTCTATCAAAGGCTGTTCCTTTTTTACTTATGGGCCTATCGCCATTGGCCGAGTTTACCTAGACTCAGTCCGACTTTTGGTGGGCATTTTGTCCCCACGAGGAGACGGGCCGCTGGTCCTCGTCTTCGTCTCCTCGTCGATTTTTGCGGCACAGGTAGCACGCGGCGATTAAAATAGCCAACGGGAAGCCCATCAGGAAGAAGATCAGCACGGGTGCCTCCGTCAACAGCGGCTGCGGACAGAGGGACAAAGACGGACGCTCACGTGTCCTTAAAAAGGAAGTATGGACGGGACGTACCGAGAGCGTGACTTTGATGTCGTAAACCAAGCGCCTGAGTCGCTGGGTGACTCCGCTTCCTCCGCTGGCCTAAAAGAGGTGAAAGGACAAGTCCAATCAGGAGGGAGGGGGAGGGGTGGCTTCCCCGAGCCCACCATTTCCACTCGCCTGGATGCTGCCGTTCAAAACTTGCTCCATGAAATCCAGCAGGTGGCGCTCCGTCTCGGGCCGCTCCGGCGGCAAAAAGTAGCTGTCGGTGGACAGGTTCAAGAGGAGCACGGCCGGGAGGCTCAGCTCGCTGTCGACGTCACGGGAAGCACGAGTCAGGCGCCGGACCAACACGTGGGCGGCGGGCGAACACGAGCGCGTTTTCACCCCATGATGAGTCCGTTGATGTAATCGGCGCCGACCATGAAGCCAAAGTGAACTTTTCTGCCAGAGTGAGGACATGGAAGAAATTAGTTCGCATTCATACAAGGTGGTGGGGAATTTTCCCTTCCATTTTCACAATAAAAGCCAGTGAGTCTCCTTACCTGCTGTAAACGTCTTTGTAGTCTTGGGAAAATTTTTGGACCAGACTTTTGGACCTAGAAATGTGACAGGAAGCAGAAGGCCTAGCTGAGGTCAGACCAGAATGTTTGGGTCACTAGCCCATTGCGACGGCACGTAGAGGCGGCCATCTTGGGTAGGTCGACCCACATTGGGAAGGAATAGATATGTTTGTCTCAACCGGGTAACCTGCCGGTCGCACCTGAGATTTTGTGGGCTCTTGTGGGCGTCGTCTAATACGGCCAGTAGAACCAGCTTCTCTGTAAACAACAACAAACTAGCTTCAATACGGGAATGTGCCATTGCAATGACATCACATGCACTTACCCGAATCCCCCATGTGATAGAGCATATAGTTGTCGATTCTAGCGTAGTTTTGGAATCTCTCTCGTTTAACCCAAGCCATCAACGAGCCGTCGCTGGTTTCTGAAAGGTCAAAGGTCGGTGTTAAAAAAAAAGCCGGACCAAGTCCAGGTCGCACTCACCATTGTAGCTAAGGTAGCCACCATCTTTGAAAACCACCACGGCCGGGAGAGCGGGTAACGACGTGCCCTGAAAAGTTCAAACTTGAAGCCACGCACGCCAAGACAGGCTACGCGTGGCCGCCGTGGAAATCACCTCGGGCAGCACGTCTCTGCCGGCGGAGAAGAAGTACATGGACACGATCATCTTCTCGGCCACGGACGAGTAGACGCCCTGCAAAAACACATAAGACGCTTCAGAGGTCCGCGAGGGGGGTTTTGGGGCCTTCATGCGTACGTTGGTTACCTTGAGTGGCGACGATGCTCCGACGTAAACGAACATGACATCGTGGCGCTGCAAAGCGTGTTGGAAGAGCTGCGCGCTGGTCAAAGGTCGAATCAGCGGACTGAAGATGCGCCGGAAAGCGTTATTGTTTTCATGTTATTGTTGAATAAGTGGCCAACGGTGGGTGGCTGACTCACCCGCTCACTCGATGAGCAAATTCCACAATGGCGTCGCTGGTTCGGGGTCCCGAGTGGATGTACTTGACGTCGTTCTTCCACCTGGAGGAGACGCATTCCAAGAACAGATACAGAAAATGAAATGGAAAATTAGAGTTGAAAGGTCGATTTTCAAAATGGCCGAGCGTCTGACTCACATGCAAATGGCAGGATAACTGTGAACTTTAAACGCCTTTGCCAGACCTGCCAGCAGAAATGGCGTCGTGGTTACCAGGGAGACGGCCAACCGAGTGAAGGCCGACCGGGTGAAGGCGAGCTGACCTTTGTTGGCGACGGCGTCGCATTTCCCCACGTTGACGGGCGACCCGGCGCTCTTCAGCTCGGAAGCCGCCAGATGCCATGTGGCGTCCATCTCCATGCACAACCGACACCAGGGGGCGTAAAACTGCAAGCGTGCCACAAATTGCTTGAAAAACGAACTGTTTATGCATTGACCTCATAAATTTGGACCTCTCCCCATTTTGTACTATGCAATGCTAATGCTATGCTAGCTGTCGCGGGAAATTAGCATCATGCAAAGGCATCAGAAATATGGAAACATTTTACATTTACTCACAAAGCAATGCAAATAATAATTATACCTGGATTTTATCTATTTTTAGTCTATTTTTTAAAGGAATATTTTTGTACTACCTCTGAAAAAATTAGTTATCCTTAAAATCATGCAATAATGTTAAAGTCTGAAATATGGAAATATTTAACATTCGGATCTGCTTTTTTTGCCTTCATCAATTCTCAAGGTATCGGCAGACCCTCAAAATCATAAATAAATCAAAAAAAGTAAATGTCTACGTACTTTGATCAGCCAAATGTCGTCCGGTTGTCTGGTCTCCAACAACCTGTCAAATGGCAAAAAATGATGGCAATCCCCAAATCCACGGCAAAGAAATCAAATACTCACGAGTCGTCCAACTCTTCCACGTAGGCCCGGATTGGCGCGGCAAAAGCGCATAGCAACAGGACTGCTGCACAAAATGAAAGGTCACACACATTTTCTACACCCACCTTTAACCCCTAAGAAGTGAAAAATATCAAGTGTATAAAACAAATGTGCATATTCTTTTTTACCTGTGAATGGGAGCGGCAGAGCCATGTTGAGCAGATTAAGAGAAAGAAACGTCTGGACCATCCTAATCTCTTCAGATTAGCCACAGCCAATCAAAAACCTTCCAACTTTATTGACAAGAACATTTGGGGTAGGACACACCCCTTTGGGGTCAAACTGATGCAAACTGCGGTGAGCTGGTTCCATGCAACTTTGGATCATTTGACTCTTTGCTACCATTGACGGCTTAAGGCGACCAATCCATTCTGACTGGAAAGTTCGGCATGTAAAATGACAGAGAAAAGATGACCAAACATTTTTTTTTATTACATATTCTGTACTGCTCCTTTATACTCCCAAATTTGAAATGTCTGCAAGTGTGGCAAGAACCACAAAACAAATACAGTTTTTATACCTTACTTTTCCTTTAAAATACAAATAAATGACAATTTGAATACAAATTGAATGAAAATATCCACGCAAATGCATTTCATGGTGTCTTGATCTATGAGGATGCTCATAACTCAACAATTGTACCTCCATTCCATCCAGTGGAGCAAAGTCCTTAATGGGGGTGCCGGAGACCCTCGCTTTTGAGAGACACCCCATCGGGGACGTCAAGATGGCGACGGAGGAGGATGATGTCGGCGGACGTGCTTCAAAAGAAGATGGCGGTCGGCGCTGGCGTAGTCGCACTGTTGGCACGGAAACGTTTGGCCCGTGTGATGGCGACGTACGTGAAGATCCAAACTCTTTTTTTGAATGCTACAACAACAAAACAAATGAGGATGCAAAGTACGCACATGCCAGTGTTTTTATTAGTTTTTTTTGTTACCTGCTGTAGTCACATCGCTGACACTTGTAGGGTTTTTCTCGGGTGTGCGTCCGAGAATGTCTCAGCAAAGAACTCCGATCGATGGACGCGTAGGGACAGCGCGTGCACCTGTATGGCTTCTCACCTGTGCAAGCCACCGCATTGGTTAGACAAACATTCATTGGCTGCCATCCTGTAGTGCTAGCACGCTTACATTACCTGTGTGTGTTCTGACATGTTGTCGGAGCGACTCTTGGCGCGTGCTAGCGTACGGGCACGACCGACAGGTATAGATTTTCTTTCCAGTGTGGACCTCCAGGTGGCGCTGTAACGTGACTTTGCTGGACAAGGTCCTAGGAAGAGACAAAGCGATCTTAGCCAACGCCGCTCGCCCAAAAAACGGCGTTCCACTGACTTGTGACACAGCGAGCAGAGAAAGCCCGAAGACTTCTTTTCTTCTTTTTTGGGGGCCGATTTGCGGCAAGTGCTGTCAAGCAAAAAAATAGTAAGTGATTGGAAACCAGAGTGGCGGCCATGTTGGCTCTCGGCACTCACCTTTTTAGTGTAGATGTACTTCTCTTCCTGGCAGCCGGTTGGATCGGGCTTTGATTTTCACCTGAGACAGAGTGGAATCCATTTGTAATGCTGTCACCATATTCACATTTTCAAATTGAATAAAATAGCGCAAATGACATTAAGTTTCCCTATAAGTGGTCATCATTTTTGACAAAAATCCTCAAATGGCCCTTAAATTTAAAATAGCAATGTAACCAAAATGTCAGGATTTGACCTAGTAATAACTATTTATTTACCGGACATCTCCTGTGACTCCGCCCCTTTTGATCCCGGCTCCTCCCCCATCCCTTTGGCAGACTTCAGCTCCGCTCGTCGCCTGGCACCCGTCAGGCGACGACACGCGCGCCGTCTCTCGGAGGTGGGCTCCGGCGCCCCGGCGGGTTCCGACAGCGGCCGGGCGGCGGCGATGCGGCACAGTCCCAGTGTCATGAGGTGGGCGGACTGCGCCGTCTCCTGGTGAGCGCGGCGGTCGGCGTGAGACGAGACGGGCTCGTGGTCCTCGAAGAGCTCGCCCACCTGTGGGAGGACACGCCCATTTAGCAACATCAAAGGGGTTAGGGTTATGGGTTGGGGCGGCACCTTTAACGAGCAGGCGGGCGGGCCGATGTCGCTCAGCATGTCGTAAAGCAGGAAGTCATCATTTTCATCGTGGTGCTTGAGGTCGAGCGGGTCGGCGAGCGGCGGCGCCCGTCGGAGCCCCGCCTCCTGCAGCGTGGCGTGCGCCAGCAGCAGGTGGCTGCAGATGGCGCTCTTGAGAGCGCAGGTGAAGCGGCACAGCTTGCAGCGAAAGATCTCCACCAGAAAGGCCTCCACCAGGTCGCCGCCCTCGGCCAAACCGTCCACGGCGTCGCAGTAGAGGCGAGCGCTGGCGGGGCCGCCTTCAAGTTGCAGCGTGACGGGGCCCACGTCCCGGAAGCGCCGCATCCAGTTCCACACCGTCGAGGTAGAAGATACAGGTCGCCATGTGTGCTCCGGGTCTTCACCTTTAACCGCGCGTGCGTCATTGGACGTCATCATCGTGAAGGAGACACCGTAACCACTTTACTGGTTAACATTAAAATCCAACTTGGAGGATGACGTTAGTCATTTAGACAGTCTATCTTCAAAATGGATTCTATCGCTAAATAAATAATCCCAAAAGATGTCCGTTAATGTCATACAATCACACCTGGATGATAGCGTCTGTAATTAGGGACAAATCAACGCTATAGCCGACTCACGCAATACAAAAAAACGATAAACTTCCACAATATTAAATGGTTGGAAACACGAGCTTTCTACTCTAAAATCGTTTTTCGTCTGATAAACACAACATACAACAATAAAAAATTCAATATGCACAACCGTATCCAAGTCAGACTGCTGTTATTGTTCCTGTTTTTTCTTCTTCGCTGGTCTGCTCAGCTCTTCTTCTTGTGCGGGGCTTGAGTGAACGTTTGCTGGTTGCTATACTACTACCTGCCAGCGGGCGGGCAGATTGGGAAAGAAGTCACACAATTGAAAATAAACTAGATACATATATAGATTAAACTAATAAATAAAATGAAGATAATAAAAAAAGAGAAAAAAACGGTAATACATTGAATTTATATTCACAGTTATGTTTACAGTTTGTGTTCAAGCTAACTCAGGGATGAAAAAGATATTATTATTATCAAATTTACCGGGTATGTTGGTAATATAAAATGACATTTCAGGGTAGGAAAGTCAAAGGCCACAGTGGTTAGAATATGAATTTTCCAATGAGTCAAAAACAAATCAAGGGATTTAAAAATTTGCAAGAAATTTTCTAAATTTGGGTTTAATAATGTCAAAGGTCAAATGAATTGTGACTTAAGGTCAAATTTGCAAGAGAAATAACCCTAAGTTAACCCTGGCCTCCGTCAACCCCGATCCTGTCTGGAGTCACGCAAGTTCTCTATTTGAAAGTCAAGGTCTAGCAGTTGAAAAACAAGAAAGCTTGCGTGCAGTCTTCATGCTCTCACTTCCTGTTACACAAGCGCCTCAGCTCACACTTGCAAATGGCTGTCACGCAACAAACAAATACACCCACACAAAATCATCTTCCTCAGCCCTCAGCAACCACCCTAACATTCAATTTGTCATCACGTGGCGCCAATCGCTCCTCCTCGGACCGGTCGCCCAGTACGAAGATGACCGACTGGGTCAAAGGTCACTGGCATTATGCCTCCCACATTTACAGAAATGTTGTCGACACGTTGTCACGCAATCGGAAGGGCGCCACCGCCACCACCGCCACCACCACGCGCATCGCAACGTGCCGGAAAAACAAATGGAGGCCAGGGTGGCCAAAGCTCCGCCCCTTTTTTAACACTTCTGCATTGAGGTGGCAAGATTGAACAAGCGGCAAAAACAAGCCTCAAGACGACGTTCTTCTGTTGCGACTTCGGCCCGTTAGGTGAGTCCGTCCGAACAGATGTTTCACGCCGTGCTTTTTTTCAGTGACATTTTCGGCGAGGGAAATCTAATCTGTACGGATTAAGTGACGGATTAGACGTCCCTTGCCGTCAATGGCAGCAAGTGAGTCTAAATTGTTAGAAAAATGGAAAGATTGTTGATTGTTTTTTTTACTTTTAGTGTTAAAAACGTCATTTTTAAAGCAAATCTGAGGTTTATAATCAAATGGCAAAAATTAATTCATGCATTATCTTTTTGGGATGAATTCATTAACTAGCAAAACAGATGGCAATTCAATTTTGCTAATCCATTAGTCGTCAATTAATCATCAAGTTTTTTTTTTTCAAGGTGGTCTCATTTTGTAAAACAGGACGTCTCATTCGGTGGTCTTATCTGGAAAAAAAACAGACCTTATGGACGACTTCATGACAGAATCTGTGAGCGAGGTATGAAGCCCCGCCCACTCAGGTCTACTTTGGAGGAGACAAGGTTACAGACTCTTTGCCCCCAACCCCCTATTTAGGACCCGTTGTACGACGATGCCACGGCCAGCACGGACGACTACGACTATCCCGACTTGATGTGCGACCTGTCATCGGTGCGGGCCTTCCGGCGGGCCTACGAGCCGCCCCTCTTCTGGATGATCGCGGTGGTGGGCGGCGTGGGCAACTTGGCGGTGGTCTGGATCTACCTGAACTTCCGTCGAAGGCTCAAGACCATGACCGACGTCTTCCTGCTCAACCTGGCCGTGGCCGACCTTTTGTTCCTGGTCACGTTGCCCCTGTGGGCGGCCGAGGCCTCTCACGGTTGGAATTTTGGCGCCGCCCTCTGCAAGGTATTCAAGGGTTTTTGGGTCTCTGCTCCAAGTCCAAGCCAACGTCCGATTTCCCCGTCCGACAGGTGACGTCGGCCGTCTACAAGGTCAACCTGTTCAGCTCCACGCTCCTTTTGACGTGCATCAGCGTGGACCGCTACGTGGTCATCGTGCAGACCACCAAGGCCCGCAACCTGCAGGCCCAGCGGCGACGCTACGGCCGCCTGGCCTGCGCCGCCGTCTGGTCGTCGGCGTTGCTGCTGGCCACGCCCGAGCTGGCCTTCGCCACGGCGGCCCCGGCCCAGACGGCCGAGGGCTCGCTCCCCTTCTGCCGCATGCTGATCCCGCCCCACGTGGGTCGGCTGACCAAGACGGCCACGCTCTCCCTTCAGGTGCTGATGGGATTCTGCCTGCCCTTCGCCGTCATGGCGGCGTGCTACGGCGCGGTGGTGGCCACCCTGCTCAAGACCCGCAGCTTCCAGAAGCACAAGGCCATGCGGGTGGTTTTGGCCGTGGTGGCGGTCTTCCTGCTCACGCAGCTTCCCCACAACGCCGTGCTGGTGACGGAAGCGGCGCAGGCGGCCGACGCCACTTTTACCGACTGCCGACAGCTCAAAGACTTCCTGAAGGCGGGCCAGGCGCTGAAAGGCGTGGCCTACCTGCACGCTTGCCTCAACCCCTTCCTCTACGCTTTTGTGGGCGTGCGCTTCCGCCGGGATCTCGTCCAGCTGCTGCGCTTCCGCTCCCGCCGACGCTCGCCGACCATTTCCTCCGGGAAAAGTACGGCGGGATCGGCGCGGGTGTCCGACAGCGACACCTCGCAGGCGCTGTCGCTGTAGCTAACCGGTGGGAAGTGAACCCTAGTGCGTCAACAGGGCGTGAAGTGGAAGCTAACGGAAATTGGCAAAAGCTAGCGGAATCTTTGGAGTTTTCAGATTTTCCAAATTCTGACTCTAATCCCAACTTCAACTATGTCAAGAGAGTGGAAGCTAACATAAGCTAGCAGAAACTAGCACGCCTTTGGAGTTTGGAATGTTTCTGTGAGGCGTGTAACAAAAGCTTACAGAAGCTAGCAGATAACGAAAGCTAACAGAAGTTAGTGCAGGCTAGCACAATATTTGTAGTTCCTCACTGTGAAACAATGTCAGTATCAAAATTCTGAGCCAAATTCCAATCCAAGCCAAAACAGCCTCAAAATTCAAATCCCGTTTTAGATGTGTGTAGCGCAAGCTCATACCTGTCAACTGGTACGTTCTCGCCGTAATTGGTACAACTGAAAGCCCATTTTTATATTGGTACGCTGTACACATGAAAATGGTACGCTAAACGGTGATTTTGAGAAAAAAAAATAAATTAAGGCACTTTCTAGCCATTTTTCACCATCCGCCATTGTTTCTTCCCGGAAACGCATGTCTGCCAAGTGATATATGTACCGGCGCCTCTGATTGGCTAAAAAAAAAAGATCATGATAAACATTTCGTTTTGTAACACTTTCACCATGTGATTTCCGTTTCCTGTTCCCTTGTTTATGTTTACTTTCATTTGATCAGCTGTTTCTGGTCTGTTTACAAGTCAAGAATGTTCGTGATTTTTTACAAAAAAGTAAAGTGGTAAGATTTTCCATGTATTTATACATATATGTAAGGGCGAAAACAAAATTTGGTAAGATCACAAATGGTTCGAGGTTGACAGGTATGCAAGCTAGCGCAAGCCAACAATAGCTAAGAGAAGCTAGCGGAAACACTGAATTTCTTCAGTATCAGAATTCCTTGCCATGAGGCAATTGTCAAGAAGCAGACAAAACGGGCAACAGGAAGTCACACCTTTTTATTCACTTCCTTCCTCTACTTCCTTTTTTTTTACCCCGAGTGCGTATTTTGTTGTGACGGGGGGGAGTTGGCCAACACAGACACTTCATGGAGACTAACGGATCCCAACAGAAAGACTTTTGTTCATTTCAAACTGTCTCTTAGTCATTTACACAGTAATGACAGACAGTAGTCACGTGTAACCATGTAAAATATCAAATTAAAAGACATTTTTACAGAACGTGTTTGCTTGGCATTAAAAGGGGAAGCCATTTTATCCATCAAATGAGAGGGAATATTCTTTGGAAGCCCTGAAAATTTCAATCATGGCTCATAAACTTGAATGGTCTCCAGGTGTCCCATTTTTTGGGTCACCCATAATGCCTTGCAGCTCACCTGAGATGTGGCATGTGGGGGTAAACAGGAAGTGACGCTGTCACCAGAAGCTTTCCTTTGAAGGGAGCAACAAACAAACCGCTGAGTCCCCCGTTTGCTGACGAGGAAGGTCAAAGGGCGCCCCGGGTAACACAAACGCGCTGGAACAAAGGCCCCGTCTTTCCAGAACGGGGCCCCGGCATAAAAGCGCCGGCGCGGGAGCCCCCCGGGGTTTAGTCCGTCATGCCTCTGCCGCGACGCCGCTCCTCTTTCTTGGGTCAGTCGGCATCCTCCACCGATCGCCCCGGCTCCGCCTGCGCGCGGGGGTCCCCGGGCGGGGCCTCGGCCCGGGGCGTCTTCGTGGGCGCCGTGCCCCCCACCGGCGGCGTGGCGGCCGTGTTGGGGACCAGGGTCTCCCGCCGGGCCTTGGGGATCAGCAGTATATTCCTGCAAGGGACCCGCAGCTGGGCCGCGCCCCTCCCGCCTCGGGCGGGCGACGGGGCGGCTCGGGGCGCGGCGGGGTTGGGCCTCAACAGCTGCTTGATGGAGTACCGGGACAAGGTTCGAGCTCTTGAGCAGCTCAACCAACAGCTGGAGGAGCAAATCCGCCTGAGTTTGGACCGCAAGGCGTCCAGTGCCGGGGCCTGGGGACCGCTCAGGGGCCAGTGGGAGGACGTTTACAGGCAGGTGAGAGGGTCCACAATGCCATTTATATGCAAAGCGCTCAGGGGAAACAACAAATACGACTCCTCCAAAATAAAAGCGTGACTGATTCTCACCCACAGGTCAGCGAAGCCATCCTGGACAACGCCCGCCTGACACTGCAGACAGAAAACGTGCAAGCCAACGCCGAGGACTTCAAGGAAAGGTCAGCGGTCGCCGGCTCCCGAGGTGACGGACGGAGACGTCACGCCCACCCCTCTCTGACCCGCCAAGGTTCGAAAGCGAGCGGCCCTTCCGCAAGGCGGCCGAGGACGAGATCGCCTCGCTCTACAAAGTCCTGGAGGAAGCCGGCGTGACCAGGGCGGAGCTGGAGGAGCAGATGGACGCCATGCGAGGGGAACTCCAACAACTGGAGGGACGCCACGAGCAGGTCAGAAGTGGCAAGGCCGCCGCGCCCCACCCCGCGCTTCCGATTCCGACGCCGCCGTCTTGGTCCCGTAGGACGTGCGTCTTCTCTACAGCCAAATGTCCGGACGGGAACTGGACCAACCCGACGCTCCCATCGAGACCAGTTTGGACCAGATCCTGTCTTACATTCGGAACCACTGGGAGAAAGTGACGGAGAGGAACCGGGCCGAAACTGACAACTACCAGGAATGCAAGGTGGGTGACCCAATCCAATGGAAGGATAACATGGACGCCACTTGACTCCTCCGCCGGGCCGCCCCGCAGGACGCCAAGTGCGTGAGTCGATTGAGCCCAGAAGAAGAAGAGCTGGAGGCGCTGAAGGTCCAGTGCTCGGACGCCGGCTGCAAGATCCAAAGCCTGCAAGCCGAGACCGAATCCATCCGAGCCCTGGTGAGGGGGGTGGGGTGGAATCATCCATTTTTTTTTAGCGGCGCTTTGCTGATGGGATTTGGGCTCGCAGAAACGCGGCCTGGAGAACTCGCTGGGCGACGCCCGGCACTGGCACGACATGGAACTCCAGAACCTGGGCTCGGTGGTGTCTAAGATGGAGGCGGAGCTGGGCGACGTACGCGGCGAGATGGAGCAGCAGCGCAGGGACTATGACGCGCTCCTCGCTAACAAGCAGCGCCTGGAGCAGGAGATCCGACTCTACCACGGGATCTTGGACGGAGAGGAGCGACGCTTCCTGCCCGTCGAGTAAGTGGCTCACCAAAATGGTCCCTGTAAATTTCTTGTCAATGTAGGGTATTTTTGGTCATTTCCTTGGCTACAATTGACGTCCAATCCCTTTTGAACACATGTTAATTGGCCTATGAAGCCCAGAATTCGATTTCATGTGAATAAAAACATGGCAAAATACCGTCCGTGTAGGTGTCCCGATCTGCAGAGAGACCTCGACGAACATTCCGGGACTTCGGCAGACGGAGGACCCCCGGCGCAATCTGGAACCAAGGACTCGGTGGACTCCAGTCAACTGGGGGGTCATTAACAGGAAGCCAAGGAGTGAGGCGGTGGTCTGAAGGGTGATTCCTGCTAATCATTGACACAATAAAACGTTTTTTTGCGGATAAAATCGACTCTCGTTGGCCTTCATCACGTTCGTATCAGACTAGTTTGGCGATATAAATTAAGCAAAATATCAAACATCAACTCAACCACAAGAGGGCAATGTTTCGCACTAGGAATATTATAATGATCAGATTTTCGCCGATAAAAAAGTCTCTCTGACAAGACTAGTTATGGGACAAGATGATGTTGATGTTCAGATCTGTCTTAATTTAATTTTGCAATCAGTTGGTTTTACACAATAACCTAGAAAAGTGATCGGTGCTGCTGAAGCAACATTGTAAACATTGTTCTCCTTCTATAATCCTATTAATGATTGTTATTGATTTAACACATGAAAAAAATCACTGTTAAAAATATCCCCCTTAAATAAGTGACCACTAATCTGAGAAAGTCTCAGAGTTACTTGCTGTAGCATTAGCCTAGCATCGTTTAAGTGGGAGTAGTAGCCCTAGAAAAGGGCCAATTGTAGAGAACAACAGAGCTAGTCCCAACATTTTACACCAAGTACCATCTCAAAAAGTACTCCATCTCAAAGTACCCACATCACAGCTATCATACAGTAGAATAATAAAATAAAAAAACATATTATGCAAATAAATCAAAGGCTGCCAATGACGCCGATAGACGTCCAAACGATTTGAAGTGGGATTCCACTTTAAATGGATTGGACGGGTCCACATGATAAAGTTCTTAAAAGATGTTTTCATTTAATTTAGCACACGATTGGACGTTTATCACCATCAATGGCATCAAAACAGTTTGCAGGAATGGTCAACATTTTTTCTCTCTACATACTCTGAAAGCGACATTTATCTGATTTTTTTCAACTTACCATTGATTGTTTTGGAAGTGACGGTGGACGGAGGTATAATACCATGCCTGCCCCCAAATCCCACAGTCATTTTGAAGCGATGAACGCTTTGGCGCCGCTCCCCAATCCAAGCGCGACCACGGCGCTCAACAGCAGTCGTGAGCGCTAACCGTTAGCCGCTAAGCGTCCTCACCCCAGATTGGACCGTCGTCCTGTGGCGTTTTTAAGAGGGCTGTAGGGGGACGCAACCCACGCCTACGCCGCCCTTGTGGCAGGCCATGGGCGCCATGAAGGTCCAGCGGCCCGTGTCCGGGTTGAACATCTCCACCGATCCCAGGTTAGTCTGGCCGTCGTAACCGCCCACGGCGTAGAGCCGCCCCGAGGCGGCCACCAGGGACACCCGGCTGCGTCGCGTGCTCATGGCGGCCAGGCTGCTCCACTGGCCCGACGCCCAGCTGTAGACCTCGGCGCCGCTCAGGAAGCCGGAACCGTCGTAGCCTCCCACGGCGTAGAGCTGGCTGCCCAGTGACGCCGCCCCGTGACGACAACGCTTGTTGGACATGGGCGAGGACGCGTGCCAGCGCTTGGTGTGATGGTTGTAGTACTCCACCTGCGTGCCAGGAAGACGTTTTACGAGGAGAACGACGCGACGATCCGAGCCGACTTGCCACTGACCGTGTTGAAAATCTGCAAGCCGTCGTGTCCCCCGGAGACAAAGATGCGTCCGTCAAAGACGGTGACGCCGGCGGCGCTGCGACTGGCGCTCATTTCCGTCACCGCGGACCACCTGCGACACACATACTCAATGGGTGAAATAGCAATGGGAATGAAGCTTAACATCATTTTAAAAAAAGCATGATTTTTTTTTCACCACCTGTCGGTCTGAGGCGAGTAGCATTCCACAGAGTTGAGGGAGGATTTTCCGTCGTATCCTCCGCACACGTAGATGTGGCCGTCCACCACCACTGTTCCCATGGCGCTGACAAAGAAAAACAAGGTGAGCGGTGGGCTCGTGGTCAAAGGCTCCGTGGGGAATATCCACACCTGCGTCGGCTGTTCATACTGGACACTCTGGTCCAACTGTCCGTCTCGGGGTTGTAGACCTCCACGGTGCTGAGTCGGGATTGGCCGTCGTAACCGCCGATGGCGTAGAGGAGTCCGTTGAGCACGGCCACGCCCACCCTGCTGCGGGCCGTCCTCATTGGTTGACAGCGTTCCCACAAGTTCCCCGCCGGGTCGAACACCTCCACTACGTTCAGCGAATCGCCTACGGGAGAGCCTCCATCTCAGAATTGCGAGGCGGACGTGCTAACCACTCCCTAAACCAGGTTGTCAGACTTATAAGCACTTTCATATTTCCCCACCTGAGCTGTTGAGTCCTCCCACGGCGTAGACGAGCGCCATGATGGACGTGCAGCACCTCTGCCGCGTCTTGAAGGCGGGAAGGTGGGGACGACGCTCCGACATCAAGTGGAAGTCTTTGGCCTCGTCCAGGAGGTCCCTGGTGGAGGGGAAAGGAGTTGCGTCAACACGTCAAAACACTTCTTTTTTCCAGTTCTGACCTGCATTTATGGCAGCAGCGTACGAGTTCTTCCTGCTGGACTCGTTCCGTCAGGAATTGAGGACGACAGAGCGGCAGTCGGATCTTGGACAGCAGCTCGGGGAGCAGCGATTGACGTCGGGCGCGGTCGTGGTGGACCCAAGACAGCGCCGCCTCGAAAACCTGCAAATGCCACGCACTACGTCTGTTTTCTATCCATTTGAATTTTCATTCATTGATACATTTGTAGTTGTACATACATACTATATCATGGTTAATAATCATTTCAAAATAACATTGGAACCTGTTCCTCCGTTTTGACATTGAGCTCGTCGCAGGCGACCACCTCCAGCAGCTCGTCGGTCCTCAGGGTGAGGAACTCGTCCGACGAGGACACGTCCACAAAGTGCCGGCGTAGGAAGTCGTTGGCCGAGTCGTAGAGCGCCGTGCACATCATGGTCTCGGCGAACTGACGCACTCCCAAACAGTTCTTGGGATGCAACCTGTGGATGAGGGGGTTGCGTCAAGACGGCGTACGCTAAGCCCGGCGACCAAATGCGACGCCACCTGTCCTGCAGGAAAGCGCAGCAGGCGTCTTTGACGTTCTGCAGCTGAAGGAAACTGGAACCCATCAGAAGAGATTGAACATTCTGCTGGTCGATGGCCACGTGGCCGCTGTACGCAAAGTTGATCAGAGCTTCCAGAGCGCTAAAGGGCAAAGACGCACATGTTAGTTAGCTGGAAAAGTGGGTGTTTGGCCAGGACTCGTGGGCTGGGGGGTACCTGGGGTCCATCCCTTGCATGAGGATCTCGTCCTGCTTGCACTCCACCATGTCGTTGGTGAACATGGCGTGAAAATAGGGGATGGACGCGGCCAACACAATGCGGTGGGCGCTGAATTTATGCTCACCCGCCTGTACACAAAATACACAATGCATAGGTAAATTTCACTACATTTTCCAGGCATACTTAAAAACTCGTTTTAAAAATGAATAGGAACAATACAAATGAGTACGACCATGTGTTTTACTGCCATCAATTTTATTCTTTATTTAAATTTTGTAACCACACATAGTTTTGGCTGCCATTGACGGCAACAAACGTCCAATCCATATGAACTGGGAGGGGCTGAAAGCGTCAACAACAACACTGGAAACGACCACAACACAAACTGTGACTTGGGCTGGCAGTACATGAGTTAAGATCATAAAAATGTGACAGGACGTCCAATGTAGAGAAGTGAAAACGTTAGTGTAGCAAAGTAAAAAGAGCTCATTTTGCGAGCGACACTGGTATGGCAGCTGCTGTCAATGAGTTCATTTTTCAAGATTGGTCGCCAATGACGAGCCTATCACCGTGGCAACAGTTCAAAGGTCACCCGGAGTTCGCGTCCACGACGCCCATGAATGACCACGCCGACCCTTTGCTTATGAAGAACGTGACGTCCGCATAACAAATACTAAGCCGTGTTTAATTCCAGCTAGCATGAGCTCAGGACTACATGCTAGGCTAAGCTAGTTTGGGTGGACTCGAGTCTTAGCGGTCCGACAACTGTACCTTGAGCGTAACGTCGCACAGTTTTCCCTGCCGTCGAATTTCTTCCATGACGACATAGCCTCTGGCTGGGAGGTCGTGCACCGAGAAATGGACTAAATCTTCCAGCTCCTCGCAAACAACGTCTCCCATCGTCAGCGTCGCTAGCTGCGAACTTTTGGGGCGCTACGAGACGCCGTAGCGCCTCACTGACATTTCCGCTTTCCCTTCAAAACAAAACGCGTGGCGTCACGTCAATTGTGAAAACCGGCGGAACTAAGTTGCAAAAACGTCCACACGAAATTGCACAAAAATAAGCGTAAATCACACCAAACAATGTAAATCTGTACTAAACACAAACAAACCAAACTACAAATAAGAAAAGACAAAATTAGACAAACTTCAGGTGTCATTCATTCATGGAACCTAGTTACTCAAAATGACCGCTAGGTGGCGCTAAAGTGGCCATCAGAAATAAGAGCCTCGTTTTCATCTTCTTAGTTTACTTTAATATAAAAAAACAAAAACATTTGCAACAGTTTGGTAGGGGGAATATTGTGGAGTAAGAACATAAAACCGTCATGGTGACCACTAAAAATTGAGTTTTTGGCAAAACCTCAGCGTTTTTTTTCCATCCTTGGAAAAGAACAAACGGGAGGTCGCCCAGGCGTTCTGACTCTGCCGCTCCATTGAGACTGGAACGGGCCGGCGCTCGCCACGCTTCCCGCGGCGCAAGTGGGCCTCGGGGGTCCCGCGTCACGTGACGTTTCGCCATCTGGGAGATTGGAGCGCCCCGCCGATGATTGTCCTCCTCGTCGGCGCCGATAGCTGGCCTCGGACAGACGTCTACGCCGACAGGTCGTTGTTCTCGAAGCGCTCCTGCTCGTACGCCTCGGCCGCCACTTTGCGTCCGCCAAACCAGCGTCGGTCCAGCGCCCGGACGGCCCGGTTCATCTCGGCCGTGTGGCAAAACTCCACGAAGATCTTGATGATGACGGCGGCGTCTTCTTCCTCTCCCTGCCGTTCCTGGTAGATGACCACTCGCTTGACCTGACCGAACTTGCCGCACTCCTCGGTGACCTCTCCCTCCAGGTCGTCGTCGATGTCGTCCTGGCCCACCATGTTCCTTAGCACCATCACGCGGGACTGTAGGCACACGCCGCAACGTCGTTCAGTTACCATCATGCGCTCACATCATAGGGGAGAACGGGTTTGGCTGTCACCCGGGTTGCAATACTACATTTGGCTCCCGAGCCAGTCCGTTCTCCCCTAATACAACTCCCATCGTGCTCATGTGGCGTGTCTGCCAAATGATCTTTCTCTTACTTGTCGGTTGCGAAAGATCTTGTTGATGTCGTGCTGGCCGTCGGCGAATGATCGCTTACTGGCGGCGTCCTCCTCCGCCTTGGCCGCAGGGGGCGTGGCCAGCACCGGATTGACCAGAGCCACTTGCGAAAAGCCGGCTCGGGCCGGGGTCACGCCTGAAAAGGAGGGGGACGTGAGCGGGCGGGGCCCGCCGATTGGACTAAACGTGCCCACCTGTGATGACGCCCGGTGCCTGTGCCGCCATGACGCCTTGCGGAAGACCGGCTAGCGCTCGTAGGACCGACGCGCTCATGGGATCCTGAAAGTGGTAATATTGCCATGAGTACAGTCGGTCAGTCGGCGGGACAAAATGCCGAGGACGGATGACGACTCACCTGTGCTGTGAAGTTGGCCGCGGCGAGGCCTCCGGAGGCAGTAATGAGCGGCACCGGCGGCGTGACGGCCTTCCCAACTCTCAAGTACTGGCCCCCCAAGTCAAAGAGGTTCATGGACGCCACCGCGTCCACGGAAGACTGAGGCTTATCATACTCTGCGGGCAAAGACGCCGGCTCAGGCCCAGACCATCGGCGGCGACCCGGTGGCGACTCACCGATATAGCCGTAGCTTTTATGCCGTCCCGTGGTGGGCTCGCGCGCCAACATGCAGGACTTGATCTTCCCGAAAGCCTCGAAGACGCTGCGGATGTCGCCGTCCGACAGGTCGCGGTGAACGGACGCCACGTAGATCCTGTTGAAGGCTCTCGCTTCCTCCGCCAGCTGCTCGATGATGGGCTGAGCCTGGCCGATGTTGCTGGGCCGGCCCACCTGTCCCCATTGGTTCACGCTTTGACACGGACCGGGCTGGGCGTCCGACTCGAACGCACCTTTATGTTCCGTCCTCCGAGGACCACCGAGTTCATTTGGTCCAGAGCAAGCTGGGCGGCTTCCGGCGTCTCGTACTCCACGAAAGCAAAACCCTGAAGGAGCATTTTGGGTTATTTCTTGTCATTTCAGCCAAAGATCCCCCATGACACCAATTCAACTTGCCTTCAATTTTCATAGCATTTCATCTATGGAATCCATCACAAAAAAAGTAAGTAAACTTTCTTTTTCCTACTATGCAAGACGGCAGCCTGTGGAATTATACATTCTTTTTTCTCTTCTTTTTACTTGCACAGCCTGTTTCCGCAAGTAGAATTGTATTTTATTCATTTAATTTTTTCCCTTTTTTTAAAAAAAGAGGAGGGCCTCTAAATACGGTCCAATATGAAGTTTGTAAAATCCCTTGCAGCCACATTATTAAACGTGGACGGTGACCTCTGACCTTATGCTTCATGGTGACCGAGTCCCAGGACATGTCGATACTTTTGATGGGTCCGAAGGGGATGAAGGCCTGCCTGATGGTGTCCTCGCCCAGCTCGTAGTAGATGGAACCCACGTAGACGCGACACATGATGGCCAAGGCGCGCTGGCGTTGCGCCGCCACCTGGATGAGAAATCACAGCATCGTTAGCACGGGTCAAAACAAATGAGGGAAAAAACACAGGGCCACTTACTGACTGCAAAGGTGAAAGGTCCCCTAAGCCCACCGACAAGGACGCCATCTGACAAATAAACACACCTGTCAAGCTGTCATTGAAGCCAATGCGTTCATTTATTAAAAACAGTTAAAGTGTTACATATCTGGACATCTAAGGTAGGTGTGGCGTACCTGCAGTCCGCTGAGCTGCTGTTGCTGCTGCGCCATGGTCTGCCTGACCAGAACGTTCCGGATACTTTGCTCCATGGCATATTTCTTTGCCTGCCAATACAAAAACAAGCTTGCAAATTAGGTTGAGTTCAGTTTTCTGTAGTTAGCAAAAGTTTGGGTATGTCATATGTATGTTGCTGAGCTAAAGGGTATAAAACCAGAGCTCACCTTCTGCAGTGCCTCCTGCTGGCCGGGTGTGAGGGGTGGAAGACCGAGCCTCGTCGTGGTGGTAGTAGTGGTGCTGGTAGTGGTTGGGGTAGTTGTAGTCGTGTTACCTTGTCCGTTCTCCATGATGAGCATGCGCGACCGCGGTACAACGATTGCGGGCTTCCTACTCGGTTGCCCTTGGCAACTCCATTCAATCAGACTTTTCACCAGCACTTGGGATTTTTACACATTAATTTTTGGACTTTCATCGAATGTGACGGAACTTTCGGGAGGTTGGAACCTCGAACTTGTCAGCAACTTTCATCATTCACCTGTCGAGGAGCTCCACAGAAGCCAAAACGAAGCGAACGACTTTATTTTTATTATCTAAATTGCCTCGTATGCATTGGACGGGTTATGCTGTGATTGGTAATAACGTTGACAAATGATTAGCATGCAAGTAACGCGACAGACACGAGCTCCCTGGGTTAGCATTAGCTTAGCATGTCTCCGTCAAAGGAAAGCTGTCCAGAATAAAATGGTTTCATGATTCCTCAGCACACACCTTGAAATCAGAGCTTCACCCCGATTTGGTGTGTTTATTTGTGCGTGCTCGGTTCGGTCCAGTTATTTTTTAGGCTCTTGTAAGCGTCCAAAGACTCGTTGATGTGACTGAACAGCTTCGAGCATCTACGAATACGAGTGTAGTCACGTCATTTCCGGTGACCGCGCTTTCTCAATAAATTGCAGTTATTCTTTTTCTTTTCTTCTGCTTTGTTAAGCCTCCCCATGTTGTATGTTATTTGAAATATATTGTCAACATTTTACGAAAACCACGTATTTGAGGTCGTTTGTGAACTTCCTGTGTGAAGTACGCTCCCACATAGTGGCCATGTTGGTGAGGGCAATCTGTTGTCATTGGGTAAGAAGTCTTTTCATTCAACTTAATTGATATTTATGAGGCTCAGATATTTTTATGTTTGTTTTTAGATTTTAGAAAATGCTATTGACCCAAAAAAAGAAAAAATGCAATTATTGATTTAAAAAGGGGAAAATCAGGAAATATTATATACATTTATCATCTTTATTTGAATTTGATCCTAAAACAGAGTCGACACTCATGATTAACTTACTCGGGCCGCACAAAACGATGCGGCAGGCCACAGTTGGCCCCAGAGCCACCACTTTGACACCCGTGGTATAGGGCAAGGGTGTCAAACTTGGGTTACTTCGCAGGCCGTGTTAACGTCAACTCGATTTCATGTGCGCAACTTTGACACCTGTGCACTACAAGATAATGGCAGCTGAAGGTAGCGTGATGAATGTTATATCCATGTGCATGACCGGGACTCGCACATTTTCGCCCACAAATCAAAAGTAATACTTTTTCAACACAGGGAGAAATCGTTGTCGCTTCTTCAATCCAACTTTACTGGTGTCTTGATCCACATAGCAAGTGTGACATGTTAGAGTGTATATCAGTATTTGATTATTGATGTCTTATGCACATAGCTTCACCAACACTTGAGATTTTCTACTTACCGATAATCGAATAGCGATATACATCCAATTCAAACTAGTTGTACATCCATCAACATCGGATTTGTGCATTAGCATGGGCTCAATAAATAAAGTCATCTTGTTTACCAGAAGCTTCTGAATTCTTTGGAAGTGTTTGCGAATCTCCGGGAGCTCCCAGTGGAACTCCGGTCGGTAGAAGACTAAAAGGGCATTCCCCCAGAGATCTGGCGGGCCACTTGTTCTTCCTGGCTCTCCTCCTTGTCCTTTCTCTCCCGGTTCCACTCCTTGAGACCCAGAGGCAGTGTGGTGTCCTCGTCCTCTCCGCCCGTGCCCTCCACCATCTCCTCATATGTGGATTTCTCAGAGAAGGGCCGTTTTCCCAGCAGCTCCACCATGTCGTTCTTGTCCAGAACCTCCTTCTCCAGCAGCCGCAGCGCCACCTTCAGGTAGACGAGGACACAGATTAAAAGCTGAAGAAGAGCATGTGCCGATCCAGAGTCCTCCTTACCATCTCCACTTGGGCCCTGTTGTCGTTGAGAAGTTTCTGCGTTCTGTGGTAGGCGTCGGCGATGAGCGTGCGGACCTCGCTGTCGATGAGGCGAGCCGTGGCCTCGCTGTACGGCTTCTCCAGAACCATCTCGCCCTGTCGGGGTAGGTCGAAGGACACCTGGCCCACCTTGGCGTTCATCCCGAACTGCACGATCTGCGACAAGCGCAAAGCCCAGGTTCATCTGGCTTGGCTCGGCTAGCGTTAGCAAAGCCACCAACCACCTCTGACTCACCTGGGCGTAGGCGCTCTGGGTGACCTTGCGGAGGTCATCCTGGGCGCCGGTGGTCACCCTGCCGAAGAAAAGCTCCTCGGCCACGCGGCCCCCCAGCATCATGCACATGCGGTCCAGCAGCTGCTCTGTCGTGTACAGGAATTGCTCCTTGGGGAGGTACTGGGCGTAGCCCAAGCCACGCCCACGAGGGATGATGGACACCTGAAGGTCAGGAGGGAGCATACGTTAACACTTTCAGTCCCAGTGATGATCACAGCAATTGCTAATTGGAGTGGCACCCACTTTTAACAAGGGGTCCGCGTGCTCCAGAAACCAGCCGGCGACAGCGTGTCCTGCCTCGTGATAGGCTACCGTCTTCTTCTCCTCCGGTTGGAGGACCTGTGTCTTTTTCTCCAGGCCTTAATGTTTAAAAAGCAAAATGTTGTACTTTTCTTTTGTACCTGGGTAACTACGTGGGCGCTCACCTCCGATGACCCGCTCGATGGCCTGCTCAAAGTGCTTCTCCTCAATGGCGTCGCAGAGATGCCGCGCGGCAATGAGAGCCGCCTCGTTGCAAACGTTGGCGATATCGGCGCCTGTTGACCACACTTGAATGAAATCCTATTTTTGCATAGCTTCACCTATCAAAATGAATCAATCTAACCAGACTCGCTAACCTTACCCGAGAAGCCAGGAGTGAGCGCTGCCATTTTGCGCGCCAAACCTTCTTTATTGGCATTGGGGTCCAACTTGAGAGGACGAAGGTGGACTTTAAAGATGGAAACTCGACCTTTAATGTCAGGAGGACCTGGGAAGATAACCGGGGTGAGATTAACGTTTGACGCCAATTCACCCGGCCCGTCGGGATTTTCGCTCACCGATGTAAATTTGCCTGTCGAAGCGTCCGGGCCTGAGCAGCGCTGGATCCAAGATGTCCGCTCGGTTGGTTCCCGCCAGGACCACCACATTAGTCGCCGTGTTGAACCCTGACAGAGAATGTGTTGACAATTAGTAAAAGAGTGGAAAGAGTGATATTGAAAACACCTATTGACGTAAATAGAAAAACAAGACAATACTGCAAAACTATTTTCCTGACCATCCATCTCCACTAGGAGCTGGTTCAAGGTGTTTTCCTGCTCGCTCTGACCGCCAAAGTTTCCCCGCCCCCGTTTGCGTCCCACCGCGTCGATCTCGTCGATGAAGAGGATGCAGGGCGCGTTCTTCCTAGCCATGACGAATAGATCTCTGACCTGTGGGGGAAGCCGCATAAAAGGACCAGAGGGGAAGATATGGGACGGACGCGAGGGGATCGGCGCTCACCCGAGCCGGGCCCACGCCGACAAACATCTCCAGAAACTCGGACCCGTTGACGGTGATAAAGGGGACGTCGGCCTCGCCGGCTGTGGCCTTGGCCAGCAGCGTCTTCCCCGTGCCCGGAGGCCCCGTCAGGATGGCGCCCTGCCGACGGCGTGCACATGGGTCAGAGCGCACGCCTTCCAATTACTCGGCCCCTTTGGCTGCCTGACCTTGGGAATCTTGGCCCCCAGGTCCTGGTACTGCTTGGGGTTCTTAAGAAAATTGACAAACTCCATGATTTCCAACTTGGCTTCCTCGCAGCCGGCCACGTCTTTGAATTTGACGTCGATTTCGTCCTTGAGGATCTTGGCGGTGGTCTCGCTGACGCTGAAAAGGCCGCCCATGCCTCCGCGGCCGGGGCGACCCGCCCCAGCCGGCCCTCGTCGCAGCATGAAGAGCAGGAAGCCGATGATGAGGGCGGTGGGCAGCATGCTCAGAAGAAAGCTCCTGGAGGCCCAAAGAAGACGGCGTCAACAAATCCCCACCGCGCTCTGCCGGCTCGGGCACTCACCCGTCGCTCTCGGTGGCATAGACGACGGGCACGCGGTTCTCGCCATCGATGCCCAGCTCGTATTGAGCGCTCTCCAGATTCCTCTCAAAAGTGTCCACGCTGCCAATGTTGAACCACACGTACTGCTGCGGGGGCAAGAAAAAAAAGGATTAGCACGTGCGCCAAGCGGCTAAACCGGCTAGCAATCAATTGGTGCTATATTATACATTATTTGGTGAAATGTTGCTACAATAGTTTTGACACTGCAAAGACATCCGTCCCTACTGTCTATGTAGTCTTAGATGTCGACTCACCCCTTCCACAGGTGACTTTCCGGGCGAGAAAATGACTTTGACGTAGCGCTTGTTGACCACCTCCAGTCTATCCACCTAAGGAATGAAAGGCAAGACGCACGTCATCATCTCCACTCGCCATCAATGGCACAGTTGACTCACCGCTCCTTTGGACAAGAAGTTATTCACAAAGTCTTTCCAGGTGACTTCTCGACCTCCATCCCTGAACAGAAAGTAGTAGCTGACAGCAGTCCAGAAGGCCACACCGCTTAGAAAGTACATCCGGAACTCCTTCTCATCCCATGGAATGTCTCCCTGCAAACATGGACTGTCCATTAGGATGGATTTCTGAGCATAGCAATATTGTCACGAATGGATAGGATAACGTCTACCATCCATGTGAGCAAGAGCGCACTAACCTTCTGTAGACGGCTGTACCAGTTGGACTCTTTCCGCCCGCCCCGTTTTCCGCCTCCCCCTCCACTTCCCGGGCCGCCTTCCCCTCCACTTCCCGAACCGCCTCCCCCACCAGGTGGCCCCGCCTCTCTCGGGGCATCGTCAGCTTTGGCATCTGTTGACAGTTTTATATGAATACAGTGATACTTCAAATATTGCGGTTAATGTTGACCAGACATTAACATACACAAACATAAACTGTGTTTAATTGTTTGTTGATGAAGACTGTATTTCAATGTCACCTTTGTCTGGAGTCTGGCCAGAATTCTTCTGACTGTCAGGAAAATACTTTTCAAATCCTGCAAGAACAAGCAAACGTAAAACATGTTTCTAAGATGAAGACGAAGGAGTAGAAGGACAACCTTTGGGGGGTTTGGAGGTCAAACTTCTGCAGGCCACTAGAAGCTCGCTTAACAAACTCTGCCCACTCACCAGCTGTTTCGTTACCTGCCCCAAAAATCAAACAGAATTTCCAGATTTCTTTCCACTTTACTCAATGCATTGCTGCAGTGATCACACGGTTGCTTCAAAGGGTACACCAATATTTTAATAACATCAAAACAAAGTTAATTGAAGCCTTTAAGACAGTATTTAGTCAACTGCTATACAACGCTGTAGTACTACGTTATGAGTATAAATGGCAAAGATGGCAGAGCTATTGCGCATGCCCAAGGCAGGTCGCGTATTGACAAAATCGTTTGCTAGGTTAGCCCTTAGCTTAAGAGACGCACTTACCAGTCTCCTGGCGGCGGGCGAAGGAGCCACAAGAAGCCGCAAGATGTTACGGCAGCCCGCCGATAGGCGAAGGTAGCGGTGCGCCATGGTTACGCAACCAGAGGAAGCGACGACAACCTCTTAAGAGAGCACTCTAATAGTCAAGTTCAACATCACTATATTCCGTAATCGTCCCTGGTCACCATGTTTATCACGCACGTCTTCTTCGTGGGACTAATTTACGGCGAGGACAGCGTGGAACGCCCCCAATTGGCAGACATAGAGCAACGACATAATTTCCTCGTCTGTGGACGAAGTAAACTCCATTTCCCACAATGCATTTCGTTGCGATGAGACGACTCTCGCCTGAAGTGAACATAACGTGAAATAAAGCTTTCAGCGTTGAGGAATATTAACTTAAAGTGTCGCGAGTGCATTTGAATGCCATACAAGTTGGGGAGTGCGTAACTATCTGTAGGCTTCGTGGGATATTTGTGAGGGCGCGGCGGGCGTTGCATGCCGGGTAGCCGAGGTAAGGCAGTGCGCCGTGTGCCGCTTGTGTGGAGGAATGAGACGACTGACCGCTGCTTTCCTCCGCGGTCAAACAACGTTGACAGCGGCCGCAATTCTTCGACATAGATTATGAGGTAACCGTGAGAGGCTAGCTCAATTTAGTACACTTTTCCTCCTTTTTTTCGCCATGTCAACTGAGCAGGGGGACACGCCGAGGCTAACGTGTCCGCTTTTTAGCTTCTTGGCAGCTAACGCGACTTTTCCCCAACTTGGCGTTGCTGTCACACTCTTATTGACACTGTTTGCCGCCTTTTGTTGCTCAAACCCGGACTGTTTTAAGCTAGGTGGCGGCTGTTAGCCTCTTCTAATGGCTAGCTGTCTGCCGACAACTATCAGCTGTGACGTTTGATGACGTACAATGATATTGCAACTATCGAATAAGGAAAAACAATCTGTTGGAGTCCTTGGAATAATTTCTTAATTAATTTATGTATACTTAACCACTTTGCCATGATTCAATTTGGCTCATGGTTAACAAAACGGTTTTGCAGTTACTAGTTACAGATGAGTAAATTGTGGGTAAAGATTACCACACTGTGGGCTCAGATTACTATTTGTCAGGAAACTAAAGTGACCAATATAAAATGTATACAAATATATAACATAGTGTATCAATACTCAAGAAGGTACTTGGTACAACATTCCATTATACTACACAAGTAATAGCTACTAAACTAACAAAAACTTTTTTTAAAACGTTTTTTCTCATGTCATGGGCAGCCAATGTATGAGCAAGAAATGTTTAAAAAAATATCCTCATGACTATCAAAAGTAGTGCCAAATCACTGATTTAAATCATAACAACACATTTCTGGTGACCCGTGGCAGTGATATTATCAATATTGTTCTCCGCAGGAGTGCAGCGGCTTCTTTAGCTGATCTGGCGCGGTCACCATGTTGCGGGGATCTGGCGGGTGGCGCTTCCTGAGTCAAGCCATTGTCGCCGGCATGTACGCCCCTCGCCCGTACGGCGCGGGAGGCGGAGTAAAAGCGGCCAAAGGTGGAAGACTGGCGACCGAGGCGACGCCCCCGCAGCCTCAGCAGCGCCGGGCGCCGCCCCCCGTTCGACCGTCTCACCCGGGCCCCCGAGGAGCGCGCTTTCAGCCGCATCCGGCGCCGATGCCGTCCCATTGGCCGTCGACCTGCGCCCACGTCCACGCCCAGGCGGGCGCCAAGAAGAAGACGTGGAACTTCATCCAGGAGAAGATGAGCTACGACACTTTCTTCACCATGAAGCGTCTCATCGAACGTTCGCGCCGCCCGGACGAGGTCCTGCGCTGGCTGTCTCAGAACCCGGCCAAGATCTCCCATAATCATTACGCCGTGGCACTGCACAAGATAGCACAACTCCTGCAAGGACCTCCGCCCACCGCCGCCGCCGAAGCATCGGGGCGTCAGGTTCTGGAGCAGCAGGACTTCTTGTCGCTGTGCGACGCTATCATCAACGACTGCCCCAACTTTGATAACTTCAGTGTGGTCAACTGCCTTTACGCCGCTGCCTCTCTTGGTGAGTCTACAAAGGTTGTAAAAGTGCCACGGAATTTTAGGGTCAAGTAACGCTTAAATAATAGCATGAAAAAAATGGGAATATTAGGACATTATGTATGGGTGCAGTAAAGTAGCTAAAGTAGCTAAATAACATCCAACCAAAGTTACCCCGTGGCGTTTTCAGGCCTTTCTGGCGATTGCGCCCTGGTGGCGGCCCTGGAGGCTCAATGCCACGCCCGCTTGGCTCAGTTCAACCAAAAGGACGTGTCCATGGTGTTCAGTTCCAGCGTCAAACTTTACCCGGGCGTCCAAAACGCGCTGGCCGAGGCCTGCTTGCCGGCCCTGGAAAAGAACCTGGAGCGGGAGCGCCACCCCCAGACGCTCTTCCTTCTGTTGTCCTACTACCGCCTGAAACGACAAACTTCCGTGGCGCAGGAGGGAGAGCGGGCCACGCCTGACTCCCAGCGGGTGGTGGCCAACAGGTACACCCTCCGTCTTGTGCGTCGTCCTTAGCTGGAAACCTCCAATGTTGACGTGCCCCATTGTGCCAATATTAGCGATGTTAGCATTTTTAGCTAAGGCCAATGCTAATTAATGCCACTGACAGAAAACAAAAATGTCGCCCCACATACTGGCTTTTCTCCCCTGAACTGATTTTTTCTCGTCTTTCAGGAAGACCTTGCGCCTGGTAAAACACGCGCTGGCCAGCGTGAATGGCGTGCGCGACCAGGAAATGGCGCTACTGGACGAGATGTTGGCGACGTGCGCCGGGGAAGCCGACAACAAGAGCTTGGAGTTCATCTTCGGCTCGCAGCTCTTCTACCAGAACAGGCAGGAGAGGTTCATTGGAAGCCTGGCGGGTCAGTCGCACACTCGCTCGGTGAACCAAGGTCGCCTTGACCTTGGCTCACGTGCGTCAATGTGTGCGGTAGAGGAGCTCCTCAAGAAGGAGGAGAGCCTGAGCGCCTCCACCATGTCGCTGATCTCCAAGTACGTGGCGCGCCACCGCCTGCGGGAGACGGCGCTCCTCGACGCCATCGCCAAATTCCTGGTCAGGAAGGCAGAGCACCTGGACAGCAAGGTGGGTACGCACACGCCCCCTTTCCTGACCCCCCCACTAATTTGAATGAACGTGGCTGGCTGGGCTCAGGTGATCCAGAAGCTGGTGTTTCCCTTCAGCCGGATGAGCTACCGTCCCTCTGACGAAGACTCCTTCTTTGGCGTCCTGGAAGGCGTTCTGGAGTCCAAAGCGCTGAGCTCGCCGCTGGCCACCGTCAACATTCTCATGTCGCTCTTCCAGCTGGGTCGCTTCCCGGGCGCCGTCCTGCACCGGGTCTTCTCTCCCACCTTCATCAGCAATGTGACCAGTCGGTAACCCGCCTTCCGAAACGCGGTGGCGGCGGCGTACGTCTGGCGCTGACGCTCGCGCACCGCTTGCAGACAGCCCGTACGCCCTGATCGTGCGGCGCTACCTCTCTCTGCTGGACGCCGCCCTACAGCTGGAGCACCCCCACTACCGGGGCCCCCGCCTGCACCCCGACCTCAAGGTGCTCATGTTCCATCACGCACTCACTGCCGACGAGGTCAACCGCAAGTACAGGTAACGCAAAACTCCACCGTGCTTCCGAAGGGGAGAACGGGGTTGGTTGTCACAGTTTATGGGGTGCCAACATTTTAGTTTTAGCTGCCACTGACTCTGCTAGCCTACAACCCCCCTCTCCCCTATTCGGGGGAGGCAATTGTGTAATATCCCCATGGAACGAAATGTGTCAGTTATAAAGGCGTCGTGGCCGAGGCGTTGAGGCAGCTTGTCGGTGAAGAAAACTACAAGCAGGACCAAGTACTACCTCCGGGATACTACACAGGTACACAGCACCCCTCAAAGTATGCGCACTTCACCACTACCACATTGTCGTTTGGCCTCCAGACTTTTTATTGTGGATGGACTCGTCGGGTCGGGTTGTCCCCATCCAATCCAGCGGAGCGGCGGCCGACGACATCCACGAGTTGTCCACGTCCTTCGCCGCGCTGGACGCCGGCGCCCGAGAGGTGACGGGGGCCACCGCGGGCCCGGGATTGCAGTACTGCGTGTCTAGCGGCGAATACCTCTCCGAAGAGCGCTCGCCGGATAGTCGGGACAGCTCCACGCTGAGCAGCCCGCCCCCCTCGTCAAGCGCCACCACCACCAACTCCGGTTTCGAGTTCTCTGTCGGAAACGTCTTGGAAAACGATGCCGGCACGGGAAACTCCGGGGACCTCCAGTCGACGGCTTTCTACGAGGCAGGGAGGCCCGGCGATGGCTCCGCCCCCCGAGGGGAGTCTCCGTCGCCGCCCTCGGCGGAAGAGAAGCCAATAAACAGGTGGGTTGACCCGCCTGTCAAAACAGGGGCTGTTTGTCTATATCTCATATTACCCAATCAGACTGGTGATCTCTGTGAATGACAAGTGGCACTACTGCCACAATTCGTGCATCCTGGTGGGTTCTCGCGCCATGAGGGACCGCCACTTGAAGCTACTTGGCTATGCCATCCTGCAGGTACGCCCCCGGCTGGACCGCCCGCCATTTAGCGCGAGCTTACGTGCCCCATTTTGCAGCTACCCTACCACGAGTTGGAAAAGCTGAACGGCATCGAGGAGGTCAAGACGTACCTCCGCGCCAAACTCCACGACGGACCTTCGTGACGTTTTTTCCGGAGAAATGACGAGTGTGGTGGGGAATCATGGGCGGGGCTAAAAGTCAGGTTATTTATTTATAGGTGATGGATTATTTCTATTCAATAATTCCGACGTGAGATGATAAATCACAAGGATGAGATTAAAAGAGAAAAAGTGCTTTTATTTCTTATTCTGTGTTAGTTCCTGTACAAATCCCGCCCACACGCGTCTGCCCAACTGGTTGCTGACACGCCATTGGACGTCCTTCACCGTCCACGAAGAGTAGGCGGAGCTAGTCCGAGTCACTGGATTGCCCCGAAGACGTTCGCTCTCCGTCGTCCTCGTCGTGCTGCGTGACAAACGAGAAGGAAGGCGGGCGTCATGCGGTTGCTGTGGCGACCCACCCATAAACAAAAAGTCACCTCATCGTCATCTTCGTCCTCGCTGTCGCTGCACCCGGACGAGTCCTCGTCATCATCATCGTCGTCGGAGTCTGACGAGTCGCTCTTGTCATCCCCCGAGTCGGACACCATGTCCTGCTGCGGAAGCAAACGGAAGGTCAGCGAACGCCGCTTGAACCCGGCGCCCCGGCAGACTAACCTTGGCGCGGTACGCCATCGCTCGCTTGGTGGCGCTGGCGGCAGGGGGCGGCGTCTTAACCGCCGAAGGCGTCGCCTTGCCTCTCGCCGGGATTTTAGGGGAGGGGCCGACGGGAGTTTTGGACGTACTCCGACGCTTCTGCGAGGTGAACTCTTTGTAGGCGGCAAGATCCTGTGGGGACAGAGTCTGAACGGCGGCCGCGTGGTTAACCATCGCTCACTCCATCGGACAACGTGAGGGGCGTGGCGGGGGTACCTGGATCCAGTCGTCCAGCAGCACGCGATAGCGCGCCTGCGTGGCGTCCACATGCTTCTTATAAGCGTTCTTCTGATTGACCGTCAGCGTGTGCCAACGCTTGCCGATCTCCACCATGCGTTCCTTCAGGCTGAAGTGGTTGAGCTCCCCATTGGTCAGCAACTCCTGGGAGAACATCTGATAGCCGCTCCTGTTGGAGGAAAAAAGCCGATGGAAGGGGCTGAATCCCCCACTGCCCTAGCCGCGCCTTCAAGGCCACTCACACAGGAGGTTTTTTAGGTTCTCCTTCAAACTTGGGCTTCTTCTGAGGCGTCTTGCGGTCCATCAGCTCCCTCTGCCAGACACCGCAGAATAGCATGAGGTTAGTAGTCACATTCACTAACTACCAGATGAGTATTGTTGCATCCATACTGGTACCACCCAAAACTTAAAATCCATACTCTTGGGTTTTTTTTTTTTTTTAAAGAGCAGTACCTCATATCGTTTCTGGTCCTCGGCAGCCTTCTTGATCCAGGGGATCTTCTCCTTCTTCTCCATAGCCTTCCACGCATCGTCCATGGCCACCTGCGCTCGCCGCCGGTCGCTCTGCCGCCCAAACCAGAGCCCCTTTTAATACATTGCCCCCCCCCAAACACGTCTTTGATCGTGGCGGACGACGATGGCTCACTCTGCATTTATCGAGAAAGTCGGCGGCGACGCTGTGCTGCCACATCTCCTCTGCTGTCTTAGGGGTGTCGGGCAGCTTGGCGCTCCTTTTGGCGCCTTGTGGGGACCAAAGTTCGGACTCCTAGTTTTGGGGGCGGAGAAAACAGGTCTGTATGCTGTATTTAGAGCATTGATGCTAAATGACTTGGACCAAACAAACCTTTTCTAGCTTGAGCGCCGTTGATCTGGCTCTGTGCGGACTGGCGCCGGTGCCCGTCGAAACCCGGGCTCTGGCCGTCGAGGCCCGGGATCCGCCCATCTTTTCCTCGCTCATCACGCGTTCTCGATCTTCTTCCGGAAGACTCTGCAGGAAGCGCTGCAGGTCAGCGTCGTACTGTTTCTTCCTCTGAGGACGGAAGACACGTGTCAGCGTGGACGAGAAAGGCGAGCCGGGCAGCGTTCCCCCGACCTGCTCGCAGCGCTTTTGAAGCATGTCTTTCTCCTTCTGTGTCATCATCTTCCAGCGTT
The DNA here is from genome assembly GCF_051989575.1 of Stigmatopora nigra. Lineage (NCBI taxonomy): Eukaryota > Metazoa > Chordata > Actinopteri > Syngnathiformes > Syngnathidae > Stigmatopora > Stigmatopora nigra. Next base: position 9,220,066 of record NC_135516.1, read on the forward strand.
TGCTGCACAGAACCATGCGCTCCGTACTGCGGACGTCCTTCATGTTGACCATCAGCTCGGCGCAGTACAACGAGTAGCCGTTACTATGATGACAAAATTCATTTTAGTTGACTAATTTGAACCCCCAAGACCCTGGTGAGGATAAAGCGGTTCACAAAATGAATGACCGATATTTTTTTTACAGCTAAGGTGAGAACCCTGGCAACCCACCAGGTTTGTAAAACCCTGCACATAACCTATTGCATTGCTTTTAAAGGCCTTGTGTGTGTGTGCTCACGGTGGAGGTCTGGACGGCCGTCCATCAAACTTGTCCTTGAGTTGCCGTTCCGCTTTGGTGAGGACGGAGCGCACATGATCTTCGGAGCCGAGGTCCGGGTGAGCGAGGTAATAGGCCCGCATGGTGTCCTGAACGCACACGAGCGTCACGTTTGAGTCACCGGGCGACGGCCTTTGTCTAACTTGGCCTACCTCGTAGTCCTTCTGCAGCTCCAGCGCTTTGCCGATCCACTTCAGCCTCCTCTTATCCGACAGCTGTGACCACTGCCTCCTCAAGATGTCCTTCATTTCCTTGGGACTCACCTGGACCAACCAGCGTGGCGGTGCGGACGCGTCACTCACAAAGCCCGTCAATCGACAAAGAGACGGCGACGGACCTCGGGGTGGATCTTTATGTAGTTCTTCTTCTCGTGGTTGTACCAAAGCTGCTGTGGAGTTCTGGGCTTGTCGGGCTGGTCCGACTTTTTCTTCCCCTCTATCAGCTCGGGGTAATCGTGTCTGCCGCGGCGAAAAAGCCAACGTTAAACCCCGTGGGGGCGCCGTTTGGCTGGTGTGGGGTCTTACTTACTTGAATTGGGCCATGTTCTTCTGAAAAGATGTTTTCTCGCTCTTGAAGTCGTCCATGTATTTTTGCTGAGGCCGCAAAACAAAAAGCGTTAGTTCCCTGGTGGAGTGGAAACTCCCGCCCGCCGCTAGCACCCCACCTTCTTCTTTTCGGGGAGCTCCTTGTACTTCTTGGACAGAATCTTGGTCAAGTCCAGGTTGCTCATCTCTGGGTAGATTTTGGCATACTTGGCTCGCTTCTCCATGAAAAAGCGGAAGTACGGCGTCAGGGGCTTCTTGGGGAATTCTGGGTGCATCTGGATGGGAAGGAAACCCATAAGCCAATCAGATGGCAGATTTTCAAAAGGCCCAAAATTCATGCATGACCCCCTGAGCTATATACCAACCTTGATCTTCTTGCCTTTGTAAGGATGTTTGACAAAGTCGATGGCTTCCATGATGAGCTCCGTCATGGTTCGGAACTTGCGCACCTGAAGAAGACAAAAAAATGGTCGAAACGTCACCTCGGAGCGGCGGCCGTTTGATGAGAGGGGGAGGGGCTCACCTCGGTGGACATTTTGCTCCACTTCTGGCGACACATTTCTCCCGTAAAGCTACCGAAGCCCACTTTGTTCCAGTCAAAGTGCGACTCGGTGGTTTTATACTTCAAGGTGTCCTCACTGGGGATCAGGCTCCGAATTCTCTCCAGTAGAGTCAGACAATCCTCCTGACACCATTCGTCTGTGGGCGGGCACATAGTTAGCGACGATGCTAACGTCCTGTTTCCATTATTTAACCCATTGGACATTTTTTTCGTCTCCGTTTGATCATTTTTTTCTTGCTTACCTGTGCTGATCATCAGTTCGTCACTCTGAAGCGCAGAGACGACGACTCCGCCGTTGCCGTTCATTGCTCGGCGCCTGGTCGAGCTGACTCCGCCTCCTCTGCTTTACCACGCCCACATGCAAACAAAACGTGAACACATTGAAATGAAACATTTGGTGTTTCCTCGTCATTGAAATATGACTTCAAACTCTAAGTTAATTCATCACAAGTATATGTCCAATCCATTAAACTGTGAGGGTGGCGGCGATTGAACGTTCGTCTGTTCGCTGCCAACCTTCCCATTTAAAATGGATTGGACGCCCATTGACGTCAATGGCAGCTGATACATTAACAAGGAAAACGCAAAAAGATTCCCTGCAAGATTAGTGCAAAAACAACCGTGTATTGATACTTTTGCAATCAAATAACATATTCGTTAATTTCAGTATTGATACTTTTCGATACTTTTGACCCAATCCTATTGTATGTATAGTACTACTACATTGCACTGCCAAATGCATTGAGAACATCGCATTTTAACGTTGTCCGCGGTTAATGACGTCAATTGGACGGCCGGAAAGGGCTGCTTAACTTCCGCTGGCACCAACACAAGGCTTTCAATAATTGGGCCTTGAAACAAAGTAGAAACGAGCGAAAAAGTGACGTGAAAAAAAACTCCGCGTGTCGCGACGTGTATCGAGTCACGTGGGCCACAGAAAACGAAGAAGAAAACGAAAAGGCGGGACTCCTATGACATTTAGGAAGAAAAACTAAGACATTTGGCACTGACTAGTTGTGGGGATGATTTCCGTGGAGGTGGTGTGCTTCTTAAGCGCTTCGTCGGCTGGAACTAGCAAGCGGGCCTTCACCGACAGGCCGCCATGAACTAGCCAAGGCAACACGGCGCCAGCGACGAGGCCCAAAAGCCTTTTTAATGGACAAAAAGTCTACTTGAGACTCACCTCAAGCTATCGATGGCCAGTCCTCACGCTCTCGAACACTGTGTGGCGATTTGGTGGCCGTACTTGCAGTCAAAGTGTCCTTTCTTTGTGCCCGAAGCCCCGGGGAGTCGGCTCCAAAGCGATCCGACAAAAGGAGCGTCTGGTCCGGGATGAAACTCCGCCCAGCGCCGCAGGGGGAGGACCTCCGCGGCCAACGTGAGGACGAGGCGGAGAAAGGCAGCGCGCGCTCCGCGGACCAGACGAGCCGAGACGGACCGGTAAGGCCATATTCGCCCTTTTTAATAGCTTATCATCGCATGTCATTTTAACAAAAAGGCCGATGTTCGTCCCCATAGCCGGGAAGCGATGGCGGTGCAGCCGGTGTAGGGCCCCGGGCCGCGCTTTTGCCGGAGATTCATTCGGCTCTCCTCGTCGGCGGCCGATCGGAGGCTGCCGCCCGGTGGAACCGACCAATCCGTCGCGGCTTCGGCCGTCGTGAGGACCACTGTGAGACCTCGGCTCGGACCTCTGGCCGCCCCAGACGCAACCGGCCCTGGCGCAGCGCTCTCCGGGCTGTTTAGGCACCGCGGGACCGGCATCGTACGAAGGCGGCGCAAATCGAAAGTACGCCAAGGTGTTCGTTGAATAGAAAACACTGAAACAAGTCTTGTAAACACGCCACTGTCATCCCTTCTGGTCGACTGGCATCAACGCTCCCTGCTGGCGTGGAGGTGGAAAAACACCAGTTCGAAAAAAAGTCAACCTCTATCTTGCGATTCATTTCTCGCTGCTTTTTTTCACTTGCAGCAGTTGATGGAACCATCCCCATTTTCATCCCTTTCAATGAATAGCCTGTTAAAAGACCTTATGATTGTGTAAACCTTTTTTTGGATCCTCAAGACCTTTTAATGCTTTATAAGGCAAATATGATCACTTGGTAAATGGACTTAGAGTACTTGACAGTCCTCAGTTTTTACTCTTGCTTACTTCAATAGTTTGTTTTGAAAAAAAACTATTAAAACTTTACCAGGTTATACCTTTATCATGCATTTGAACAGTATTCATTTTCAGAATTAGATTATTTTGTAGGCGGCCCGGCGCCTGAGTGGATAACACGTTGGCCTCACAGATCTGGGGACCTGGGTTCAAATCCAGGTCGGACCACTTGGATATATCTATATAAATAGAGAGAGACATCTTGCTAAGACATGAACTGCGTTAGCGATTGGAACAACTGCTGCTGCAAAAGATTGTGATGTAGTAACTCAAATCCAGACGTTTGGCAAAAGCACCCATTTATTGGGTTTGCCATTGAACAACGGTGATGTTAATGATGAAAGTCATGAAGAAGATAGGAAGGAATTCACTTGTGATTGAGCCAGCTGAAGGAAAAGACGTGTTTGCTTTCGTCGTCAAGCCGCTGCGACTCCACCTACGCCACAGGACAATGCTAAAGACGACAGACAACTCGTCAGCTGACCCGAAGCCGGCTATTCATACCTGTGGGGCCGCAATGTCCGAAGGAGGAGGAGCTTTGTTTGGGGGCGTGGCCTCCAAAAACGAAGGAGCCGCTTTGACAGCAGGCGGGGCTTCTGAAGCTACTGCTCCGCCCACTTCTGCAGCACTCTCCCTCGGCACCTGGTTTGCCTCTCTGCCACCCTCAACCTCATCGCCGTCTGCTGGGCGGAGTCTCCCTGCTAGCGTGTTATGACATCGTTAGCTAACCTCGTGAAGAAAAAAGCTAAACGGCGAGAGAGTGTTTACTATGAAGGAAGCAGACGGCCATCAGGGCCCTCTTCTGGCGCTGGAAGTTGGCCCGAAAGTGTTCCATCTTCTCGTAGCCCGACTGTACCTTTTCCAAAGCCGACGTGTCGCTTCCCGCCGCCATCCTGCACACACGTCCCGGCGCTCATTTAGCCCGCCACGTCGTTCTGAAGCGCGACCGCCACTCACTTTTGCAGAAGCGGCTTGCTGTCCTAGGCCAAAACGCATTGTACTTTGAGTACTTCATTGCACTTCACTTATTGGCTGCCAGTGACGGCCAATTCATGAATTAAGACCGAATGCCAGGTCTGAAAACCAAAAATACATCAATAACGCAGAGGCTGACCTGCAGGAAGACAGCCATCTCGGCCTGAGCGTTAGCCGAAGCGGCGTTTTCCAGTAATTGGGCGGCCATCTCCAGATGCCGCTCGTACTTCTGGCGTAGACCGGCCACGTAGTCCAGTTTCTCCTGCTGCTCGGTGCCGATGCGTGCGTCGAGCTCGCCCTTCCGTGCCTCCAGGATGGCGAAAAGGCGGTCGAAGGACTCGCACACCCTGGACTTTTGTCGCCGCCCGTTGTCCTAGAAAGCCGCGCTGGCCGTTTATGGGAATGCTGGCGAAGACTTACACGATGGCGGAAATCCACTGACGTCCACCGCCTTGCGGGTGTCGTCCAGATGCCCCATGATGCTCCGAATCCTCTCGTTGGTGCCCACCAGGGCGGCAATGCTCTCACTCAGCTCGGCCTGCCCGCGATGAACACACTCAATTGCCAATGGTCAATTCATTGTGCTGATTTCATTCACTTTAAGTGCAGAATTGTGCTCTTAAGGGACGAAACATGCTAACCGCAGTAGCATTTAGCAAGGTTACCTTCTGTTTGGTGAAAACCATGTCGAGCGGCGCCACCCGGCAGTCTTTGTGGGCACCAAACACCTTACAGAGAGAACAGGTGGGCACGCCGCAGCTCAGGCAGTAGATGTTAATCTTCTCCTGATCGTGATGCTCGCAAACGGGATGCTCCGCCTCCGTTACAGGAGGTGAAATCTCCTTGCTGCAAAGTGTCAAGCCATTTCACTATTTTTCTTTCTTTAAAAGTTTGAGTTGAGGGCGTGGCTTCAAATCTTTGCCAGACATTTTGCGCTTACCTGCTTGTGCTTCCTTGTTTGAACATATCGATGATGTTCTCCACCAGCAGGTTCCTCTGCAAGCCGTAGACGCCATGGCGGTCCAAGATGACCTCGTGGCGGCACGACGGGCATCGGAAGCGGCCGCCAGACGACGTTGTCGAACCCCCTCTGGAGCTTAGGTAGGGATTGGCCGCCTGATGTGGGATTATTATCTTTCAGTGCCATTGACGACAAGAGATGTCCAAACCACTTTCATTAGTCCTTAAAGTGCTAAATTCAAATTCACAAAAAATAATCATTCCAAATCCGCTTGGTGGAATAGTGGTTCGTTATCAACCATTCCAACTTCCAACAATTTTGACCAGTCCTCTTTAAAGAAAAAAAAGAGAAAACTTCACTCCAAATATTACATTGCACCCACTAGAGTGATTTAACTCTTGATCCCATTCAAATTGACCTTCAACCCCCACCTCCAAAATCAAGAGGGGGGGGGGGGTTTGGGGGGCCCAATCCGTAAAATCAACAGGAAGTGGCTCCAAATCAACCTGAAGTGACCTATGTAGGCCCCCAAATGCACAGGAAACTCAAAGACGAGTACTACTTGGGCAAAGGCCACGACTTTGTGGGCGTGTCTATGGGCGTCCACCCACCTGAAAGACGTCATTGGCGCACTTGCGACATAGGTTGTGTTGGCAGGGTAAGATCACCACCGGTTTGGAGAAGATTTCCAAACAGATGGGACACAGCAGTTGCTTCTCCAGACTCTCCATCTCCGATTATGGACGTAGCCCAACTGCTTTCGCCAGAGTGGAGTGCGAAGACCAGCGGGCGAGCTAGCGGCTCACACCGCGGTCTGTTTTTAGACCCGTATGCCAGCACGTCAGCTGTTACCATGCCGACATGCCCATATATGTCAAAAGTCATAGGGGGCATGACAGTGTCTGGACAACCTTTAAAATGGGCTGAACTAGGGAGGAAGTGTACCAGCTACCAGAGTGAAATAAGATTGGTTTTGCTAAAAACATACTTTAAAAAATCCCGTACAAAAGTTGATATTCGGCCTACACAATTTGAAATGATTAAAAAAAAACGAATGAGGTACTGGAAAAACTTAGAAGTTGCCAGGTTTGCTGATGAGTTGATCATTTGATTCGGGTGTGGTGGAGGAAGGAGATACTATATAGAAAATACAATGGATAAGGGCCCTTGGAGATTGGGGTGGGTGACCCCTTGCTGTTTACAGCAGCCGTTTGCAAGTGTAATCAGTTGATTGCAGACAGGTGCTACTTATTTTAATAGACAGAAGTTAAACTGCCGATACTGGATCGGTTGAGACAAAGACTAGGACCCACTACGGCCTTTTTGCGGAATGGGTTTGTGACCCCTGATTTTCATCTTTACAAACAAAGCTGTCGCTTTCAAAACATTAAAAAATGGGTTGGATGTCAATGGCAATGAAACACAACCAGTGGATGCCAAACCTTCCATTTAAAATGGATTTGACCTCTTTTACTGTCAACTCTAATGAATTAGCTCAAATTTCAACACAGTCATGCGTAGGAGTCGCCGTATCGGCGCCGCCCATCTGAGATGAGTTGAGTTTTCTCGCTGGCGTTGGATGGCTGCTGAACCACCGGCACGCTCGCATCTGTGCACACAAATTTTGCGAAAGTTACAACCACCCAAAAAAAAAACATGCAAAATTCGGCCATCTTATTTCATTCCCCGACAGTGCGACCTATTAAAGCATCTCACCGTGGGTCGGCTGTTGCAGCCCCTCCTCCCCCGTCTCCTCCTCGTCCCCGTCGTCATCCCGCAAGTCGCCGTAGAGAGTCTCCGCCTCCTGGTCAGGTGGGGGCGTGGTCTTGAGGCGTCCGCAGCAGCAGTCGCAGCAGCAACACAGGCAGCAGCAGCAGTAAAATCCCGTCAGCAACCCGCACAGTGCAAACAAACCCTGAGCACAAAACGCACAGCCATTGTGTTGTTACCGCGATATTTTTAAAGTAGCTAACCCCATTTCCAGAAAGTGACCACTGACCTTGGCCCACCATGTGGTGAGCGCAAAATAGGCGTTGACATTGTCATCGCCAAACTGCTGCGCCACGTAAAGCCCCAGCGAGCCGTAAGCGTCGTAGATGTTCCTCTTGCCCGGGTCGGACAGGACGGCGTGGGCCGCGTTCACCTCCTTGAACTTCTCGGCCGCCTCGGGGTTTTCTGGGTTCTTGTCCGGGTGGTAACGCAATGCCAATTTCCTGTGTAATCGTACCCATGTACCCACATTCTCACTGGGCTTGTGTGGGTTTTTTTACGGGTACTCCAGTTTCCTCACACATGCCAAAAATATGCAGGTTAGGCTGCGTGAACACTCAAAATTGCCTCTAGTGTATGGTTGTGCATATTCAGGGTAAGAAGAAAATAACTAAATACTCACTTTTTTTAATTGTAAAGTTAATATTGTCATAGATATGTCGAGATTTGAAGCCTCTCACCTGTACGTCTTTTTGACATCTTCGTGAGTGCATCCCCGTTCCAAGCCCAGGAGGGCGTAGAGGCTCTCGCCCGACGCCGACATGGCTCGCTGCCTGCCATCCGCCATCCCGACACCATCACCTGAGCATCACCAAGTCATAAGAAGATAAATCAACCCAGGGGAAAAAGTGTTGAATCCAGGCGTGTCCTGCTCCAAAAGAGTAAAAAGACGGGAAAACAGAAGAAAAGCCCTACCTGTTACCCGCTTACAAGTTCTGTTCCTGGGCGTGTTGACTTGTAAAACATGAAACATTTATATTGCGGTATCAGATGTCCTTTCCTAGTATTAGCTTTCTTGTCGCCATGGAGACCAATTGAGATGATCGAGTCAGGTGAGATCTGCGTTTCTTCTTCCAGAACACGAGGGGTGCTGCGTGTGTTGATCACTTGCTTGCTGGCGCTTGGTTGCAAAACGCAGAGGAAGAAATAAGCAGCTAGCAAACGCTGAGTGCAACTTCTTCATCCCTGCTTGACAAATTATCTTTTATTCAGATTTTTTTTCTTTTTAAGTCACCGGATAAGAAAAAGTTCGGAGTCAATTGCGCCTTGAAAGTGAGTTAACGCTTGAAAGAACCGGTTATGAAGAAGGAAAATAATGCCAAAAGGCAGTGCGAGGCTAGATGCCAATAAAGCTAATGCTTGTCGATCTGCAAACAATAACATTGGTCGTATTGATGAAAATAGGGGAAAAACTGCACGTCTAGTTACTAGCATAGTAGTTTAATAACACAATTATAATCTCTTAATGAATCTAACAAATTAAAGTCTAGCATTATTGAAGTCAAATGAGGTTTCATTATAATTCTGTTCACCCTTTCCCTATACACCTGAATTTACATTTAACAAATTTACATGCAAATTTAAATGCAAATGAAACAAGGGATCAATTAAATTAAACTAACATGTATTTGTGAATGAACACACAGACACACATTGTACCACCATTTACTTTTAATTGGGTTCATTGACAAAATGAACATTCATAATGCCTTTGATTGAAGTGGCTATCTGTTTGTTGTCGTTGGACAGGGTTACTGGGAGGAGAGAGGACGTTTGTCTCGTTCTCGCCATGGCAGACATCAAGAACTTCCTATATGCCTGGTGCGGGAAGAAAAAGTTGACTCCCAACTATGATATCCGCGCCGCAGGCAACAAAAACCGATTCATGTGTGAGGTGTGTTGGTCTTTGAAACTTAGCCTGTGGTCCTAAATATCAATATTAGGACTCAAATTGAGTTTCTTATTGCAGAAAAATTCATTTGCAAAATTAAAATTGGAAAATAAACCTTACAGAATTTATTTTCAATCAAAGGTGCGTGTGGATGGCTTCAACTACACGGGGATGGGCAATTCCACCAACAAGAAGGACGCGCAGTCCAACGCCGCTCGTGACTTTGTCAACTTTCTGGTCCGAGCGGGACAAATGAACGCCGCCGAGGTTCCCGCCCTGGGGGTGAGTCACGTGATCACGCCTCCTCCAGCGCCCGCATAGACGTGCGTGTTTTCTTTGCAACAGGTGGGCGCGACCCAGCCTGTCGGCATGCCAGGCGCCAATGCAAACGACGGCCCTTCCTTTGGAAGTCTGCCATCCAGCGGCCCTCTGCCTCCTCACCTAGTCGTTAAGGCTGAACAAGGTAGATCCCTGAAAAACTGCCACTTTATTTTGATTGGCAGGTTGGACAGTTAGCATCCAAAGCTAGGCTTCACTGTTTAAGGGAATTGGATAGCTACTATTGTCAATGGCAGGCAATGAGTTCATTTAGCTTCACATTTTTAATTTTTTTTCTTGCAGAAGATGTCTCCGGTCCAATTCCAGGGGTAACAGGACTGGGGTACTCCGGCGCGGGTGCTCATGGAGGAGGAGCCGAGTGGGAAAGAGGCGCTAACTTAAAAGAGTACTACGTCAAGCGGGATGAACAAGAAGCTCAGGCGGTAGGTCCGCCCTCTCTTTAGCCCGAGACCTTCTCCCGAGCCCACTCGGCTTCTACTCAACCCGTAGACCTTGGAGTCGGAGGAGGTGGACCTGAACGCCAGTCTTCACGGGAACTGGACCCTGGAGAACGCCAAGGCTCGTCTAAACCAGTTCTTTCAAAAGGAGACCAGCGCCGACTATAAATACACCCAAGTCGGGCCGGACCACAACAGGTCTGCAGCAGAAACTCGGAGCGCGTATTCCGGGCGGACGGAAGGACGGACGGGCGGCATCATTCAATCTCTGAAAATGTTCCAGGGTCCGGTCCGTAACCCAATTCTTTAGAACCGCGGTACCCAATGCAATTCAATGCATTTGTGTCCCTGCTGTTGTATTTCTACTCAGGCAGTCAGTAAGAGAGCAACAAAATGGGTGACTATATGTAGAGTAGTACTCCAGAAAGCCACAAATGTTCCAAAATACTTCTATTTACCACATTGCAATTGAAATGTTTTAGGCTGGGCATTGGCTTCTATTGACTGTGATTGATGTCCCATCCATTTGAAGTGGGAGACCACCGCACCTCAATTCAAGTGGATGGGACGTCCACTACTGATGAACTCATGAAAGAAAATTTGAATTTAGTTTTTAAAGGCCATATTTTTTAATCCATCATTTTAAAGTTACCAAGTATTTCATACCACTGTGAAGAAACTTTGCGGACCGGCCCCTATTCTGACCTGCCTGCCACTTCATCGATGCCGCCCGTCCGTTCTTGCCGACCTTTGACCCGTGCGTGTTTTTCTGCCGGCGTAGAGCGGAGCGGGCCGGCGTCATCAGAACTTTTGAGATGAAAAAAAAACACGAGAACGCCTTTGGAAGCACTAAAGCGTTCTGGTGGCGTTTTAAAGATCTATACTGGAAAGTTCTGATGACGCTGTTGCCCGCAGGCCACGCCCCCCTCAGGCAGGCCGCGTCTCTTAAAAGCTCAAGTCCGGCAGAAAAACGCGCCATAAACGTCAGTGCGCTCCAGGTGAGTCGACAAGAATTTCCCGTCGGGAACACCGGGCCGGACTTGACGCACGTGCGCTTGTGCTTACAGGAGCTTTATTGCCGAGATGCAGCTGTTTGTGAGGAAACTGGGCCGCAGTAAGACCGCCGCCGCCTTGCCCTCTTGTTGTCGTGCTGCTCTTTTGGGAATCCTCGGGTAGTTACACATGTGCGCTGGCTCCTCCCCGCAGATGTGACGGCGCGTGAGCACGGCTCCAACAAGAAGCTGGCGGCGCAGTCTTGTGCTTTGTCGGTGGTGCGCCAACTCTATCATCTGGATGTCATTGAGGCCTACACTGGGATCACCAAGAAGAAGGAAGGCGAAACCGTAAGCCCTTTTACAATTTGATCGGCTCCAAAAAGTCTTCACCAATAGCTCAAACGTCACACTTTCATCTCCAGCTGGATATCTTTCAAGTTCAAGTGTCTCCGGAACTTCAGCAGCAGCTGGCCGAGGTGGCCGAAGAGTTCCGAATCCAGATCCCCCTGCCTGTGAGTCACCTAACGACCCGACGGCGCTACCTCGGTATTGTCACTCGCATGACGTCCGCTTCCCGTTCCAGCCCGTGAGTGCCGGCGAGACGGTGTCTTTGATTCCCTCCAAGATGGCGACGTTTGAGCCGTCTCAGCGGCAGAGCGTCGCAGGGGTGGTGCCGTGGTCCCCTCCGCAAATCAATTGGAACCCTTGGACCAGCAGCAACATCGATGAGGGGCCCTTGGCATTTGTAAGTCACTGGCTGACTCGTCAATTTGTCGGCGTCCCCCATTTACTCCGCCATTTTGCTTGCAGTGCACCCCAGAGCAGATCAGTAAAGACCTTCATGACGAGATGATGGAGCGGCTACAACACGATCAAGACCTACTCAAGGTGACTGGCCCCAATGATGGACGCCCGCACCAGCAGAGCCGTGAAATCTGCGCCTATTTTGTAGATGCTGAAGGATCGCGAGCAGCTGCCCGTCAAACAGTTTGAGGAGGAAATCATGTCGGCCGTGGAAAACAACCCCGTGGTGATCATCCGAGGAGCCACCGGCTGCGGGAAAACCACTCAGGTGCCGCAGTTTATCCTGGATCGTTACATCAAGGAGGGCCGAGCCGCCGACTGCAACATCGTGGTCACGCAGGTAACATAATATTGAATGACTTTATTACTTTTCTACAAAATATTTGTTGCGGCTCACACAAAGGCCAGCTAAAAAACTCATTCCTCTCGTTTCGCCTTTCCAGCCGAGAAGGATCAGCGCCGTGTCGGTAGCCGAGCGCGTGGCCAATGAGCGGGCCGAGAATCTCGGTGGCAGCTGTGGCTACAGCGTCCGCTTTGAGTCCATCCTGCCCCGTCCCCACGGCAGCGTTCTTTTCTGCACCATCGGTACGCGCCGAGCCGTCGTCTCGGCTTTCGTCTTTCGGCGCCGCCTGACCCTTTGCGCCCTTCTTCAGGCGTGCTCCTCAGGAAACTGGAGGCGGGAATCCGAGGCATCAGTCACGTCATCGTGGACGAGATCCACGAGAGAGACATCAACGTGGGTCCCCACCTCCGTCGCCGGGCGCCGTTTCAAAACGCCCTGACCCTCCCTGTTATCCGCAGACGGATTTCTTGATGGTGGTCCTCCGAGACGTGGTCCAGGCCTTCCCGCAGGTCCGAGTCATCCTCATGTCGGCCACCATCGACACCAGCATGTTCCGAGAGTATTTCTTCAACTGCCCCGTCATCGAAGTGTTCGGGAGAACTTTCTCCGTGCAAGGTTCGTTTGCGGTCGGGAGAACGCTTTCACGTTGCACAACTTAAATTTTTAATGTTTTGCTTGCTCGTGTCCAGAATACTTCCTCGAGGACTGCATCCAGATGACCAACTTTGTCCCGCCCCCGCCGGACCGCAAGAAGCGGGACAAAGATGTCGAAGGAGGCGGGGACGAGGAAGTAAGTACCGGCGTGGGCTCGGCCGTCTGCCGTGTTGGAGCTGACGCGGCAGCCCCGCAGGTCAACTGCAACGTGATGTGCGGCCCCGAGTACTCGGACGAGACCAAGCGCTCCATGGGGCAACTCAACGAAAAGGAGATGTCCTTCGAGCTGGTGGTGGCGCTGCTCAAGTACATCGAGACGCTGCAGGTGTCGGGCGCCGTGCTGGTCTTCTTACCCGGGTGGAACCTCATCTACGCCATGCAGCAGCATTTGCAGTCCAGCCCGCACTTCGGTACGTGGCCCTTTTGGTCCGCTCTGGCGCCGGCCGTCGGTGCTGACGCTGGACTCGCTCTGGGTTTCCAGGAAATGGCCGCTACTGCATCCTCCCGCTTCACTCGCAGATTCCCAGAGAGGAGCAGCGTCTCGTGTTTGAGCCCGTGGGGGACAACATTAGGAAGGTGAGGGACACACTGTGGAATTGAATGAGTATTTTGACCAGATCTGCTAGCAACCCAGTTTTGATCTATACTTAATTTTGTGGCAGTGTTTAAGCCTGGGGTGGCTAGACAGCAGACTGCATGTGATCTGTTTAACTAAAATGTGAGTACTGGGCTTGTTCTTGCAGGTGATTTTGTCCACCAACATCGCTGAAACCAGCATCACCATCAACGACGTGGTATATGTCATCGACTCCTGCAAGTAAGTTCTGACACAAAAAAACAGATCTGTGGACATAACATTCGTGGATTGCATAATAATAAGAAAGAACAAGTGATTGAATGATTACCAAACCGTTTTGTGTGTAATACTCAGGCAAAAAGTGAAGCTGTTTACAGCGCACAACAACATGACCAACTATGCCACCGTGTGGGCTTCCAAGACCAACCTGGAGCAGAGGAAAGGGCGCGCAGGCCGTGTCCGAGCCGGCTTCTGTTTCCACCTCTGCAGTCGCGCGCGATTCGAAAGGTACGACCGCCCCCGCATGGCGCCCCTCCGACCGAGGACGGGAGATCACCCCTCCTCCCCGATTGTCCACTTGTAGACTGGAGACACACATGACTCCGGAAATCTTCCGGACTCCTCTGCACGAAGTGGCTCTGAGCATCAAGCTGCTGAGGCTGGGCGCCATCGGTCACTTTCTGTCCAAAGCTATCGAGCCGCCGCCCTTGGACGCCGTCATCGAGGCCGAGCACACGCTCAGAGGTCGGTGGATTTACGGAAAGATTAGCGCATTTAAAACCGCACTTGTTATCGTCAATGCAACATGGGAGAAAATGAATCAGAATATTTCCAGTTGCATTTATTCAATGACAGGTTTCCCAGTTCAAATAAAACTGCAATTGAATATTTAGTAAAAATGGAATTGAATGCTTTTATTGTCATTGTACAAATATAATACAATTCTCTGAATAGTACCAATATCAGTCTGTGTAAAATGGTCATCCTTTGCTTTCAGAACTGGACGCGCTGGACTCCAACGACGAGCTGACTCCGTTAGGCCGCATCCTCGCCCGCTTGCCCATCGAGCCTCGCTTGGGGAAGATGATGATCATGGGCTGCATTTTCCAGTGGGTGTCCTCCGCTTTCCGCCGCCGCGGTCTCGGCGTCTCCCGTCTTAACACTGGCGTTCGTCTTTGCAGCGTGGGGGACGCCATGTGCACCATCTCGGCGGCCACCTGCTTCCAAGAGCCGTTCATCAACGAGGGCAAACGCCTGGGCTTCGTCCACAGGAACTTTGCCGGCACGCGCTTTTCGGACCACGTGGCGCTCTTGTGCGTCTTCCAGGCCTGGGACCAAGTCAGGTGGGCGAGTGGGCCACCTAAAACAGAATTGGCCGATTGAGAACTAGATTGAACTCTTTGCCCACCTTTTTATAAGATTTAAATCTGGACTATTAAGAAACCGCTTGCCCCGCCCCCTTCGCCGTTTCAGAATCAACGGAGAAGAGGCGGAAATGCGTTTTTGTGATCACAAACGGCTCAATATGGCCACCTTGAGGATGACCTGGGAGGCCAAAGTTCAGCTGAAGGACATTTTGGTCAACTCCGGATTTCCCGAAGGTACCCCGACAAGCTCGCCTCGACCCACCTGATCCTTTTGGTACGCAAATCTTCATTTGCGTCCCGACAGAGACTCTGTTGACGCAGACGTTCACGGCGTCGGGCCCGGACAACAACTTGGACGTGGTGGTGTCCCTCCTGACGTACGGCGCCTACCCCAACGTTTGCTTCCACAAGGAGAAACGGAAGATCTTGACCACCGAGGGTCGAAACGCCCTCATCCACAAGTCCTCCGTCAACTGTCCCTTCACCAACCACGACCTGGCCTACCCGTCGCCCTTCTTCGTCTTCAGCGAAAAGGTGACGGCCTTGTCATTCTGCTTCAAAATGGCCACCGGTGCGCCTCCTTGACGCTTTTTGCATCGGTCAGATCCGCACTCGAGCCATCTCTGCCAAAGGGATGACGTTGGTTAGCGCGCTGCAGCTTCTGCTCTTCGCCTGCAAGAAAGTGTCTTCTGACGGAAATGTGGCGGTGCTTGATGACTGGTGAGAACACTTTACAACATATTTTGACTAACTAGACATGAATGAAATTGGCCTTCTTGGGGTCAGGTTTTTTGAAAAATGTTTTTTGTCCCTGGTAAGGCTTGGGGGAAAAAATCAGTGGGGTTGAATGAGCATTGAATTTGGTGTGGCAGGATCAAGCTTCGGATTGAGCACATGACAGCGGGCCACGTCCTGGCCATGCGGGCGGCTCTGGAGGCCGTGGTGGTGGAAGTCAGCAAAGACCCCGAATACATCTCCGGGATGGACCCAACCAACCAGCGGCTACTCAACCTCATCCGACACCTCTCCAGACCTTCCGCCGCCGGCATTAACTTGGCCAACGCCGGGCCCCGAAGGTCAGCCATACTATGAACATGTATATTTGTCATGTGCAGGTTGTTTCTGCTAAGAATTCTAATCTTAGTTTTGCTTGTTTAGTTTTCATTATAACTGTAAAAAAAATTTGATTGTTTGAATAGACATCTCGATGATATTGCTCGGTACATTTTTGGCCACAAATTGGGCTTTAATGGTCGTCTTTTTGTTTCTGCAGGATGGGCGACGGCCCTCGACCCCCCAAGATGGGACGCTTTGACGGAGGTGGGGGCGGCTACCAGGGAGGAGGCGGCGGTGGTGGGTACAGAGGTAGAGGAGGTTATAGGGGTGGGGGCGGGTACAGAGGGGGCGGTGGGGGTGGTTACAGGGGGGGAGGTGGCTACGGTGGGGGAGGTTACAGAGGCAGAGGGGGCTTCAGGGGGGGCTACGGCGGAGGTGGGGGCGGTGGCTATCGCGGGGGTGGGGGCTACAGAGGAGGCGCTCCAAGAGGCTATGGAGGTTATTAAGATTAAATGTCGTCTTGTTTCATTTTTTTTCTATCAATAAATCCACAAAGATTGCTTTTCACTTCAACATCCTTTATTCTCTACATGATATCCCTTGCTTAAGTGGCGCGTGGCTCCGCCCGCTCACGCTCGGACCCCGTCTCAGCATTCTCTGTGTTCCGGGTGGCCCGCTCCAGCCCCCCCAGAATGTGGCGCACGGCCTCCTCGTCCTCGGCGGCCCGCGCCATCACCAGCGCCTCGCGGAACAGGCGCAGGCCCTCGTCGCGGCTGCCTGGACACGGCGGTTAAATGGGCATAGGTCACGTGCTAGCTCGCCGGCGAGCTTCCGCCTCACCTGCGTGCAGCAGGATGGCGGCCATGTTGGCCAGGAGGACGTGGAGGTCCTGGTGTCCCGACGCCCTGCCCGCGTCCGCCGCCTGACGGATCAGTGCCAAGGCATCATCGTGGTGTCCCTGCATGTCTAAAATGGTGGACAGGTCGCTCATCAGGACCAGAGTCTGCGGGTGAGACGCAAATACACACGTTACAGGTGTACCAATAAGATGTTTACACACATATTTCAGATACCTGGTGGTGGTGTGGCCCCTGCTCTTGCTCGCTGATGTCCAAAGCTTTGCGGTAGTCACTGGCGGCCTGACTCAGTCGCCGCGTGGACGCCAGGTAGCGAGCGCGCGAATCCAGACACAAGCCTAGCAGAAGACGGGTGTCCTTCCTCAAAAGCTCGTCCTCCTCTGAGAATCCCAAAAATAGATGGACCAAAAGAACGGGGAAAAACAAGTGAACAAAGGTTGTCCACCTGTCCGCTGATGGACCGGCGTCTCCTGGAGCTTCTGCACTTTGGCTTCCAGCATCTCCAAACAGAACCTAAAGCCGTGCTCGGCGAGCTCCGGCCTGCCACGCGGTCAGTCGGCGAGACGTTCCACCCAGTTGCCCAATCTCGATACTTTCTTACTTGTTCTGCTGAGCGTACATGGCGGCGAGTTTGAGGGACATCTCCACGAAGGCGTTGTCGTCCTGTCGAAGGGAAGCGACTCAGTCCGGACCACCCCCCTCGCCCACGGAGATGTTGCTCACCTGCGGCATCCCGTCCGCCAGCATGTAGCTCATGGCCGCTTTGAAAAGCTTCTCGGCCTGACGAGTACAGCGCCCTCGTCAGCCACGGAGTGCACACTTTGGGCGGTGAACTCACCTCGGGGAGTTGACCTTGAACGTACGCCAAGTTGGCCATCTGAGGAGACAGACGCAAGGCGTTATATCCGAGTTGCGAGGACCGCCACGTCTTCCCACCTGGCTGTACGTGTAGACGATGGCGTCTCGGCGGCGTTCCCGTTGCGCGATGACGGCCGCGGCATGCAGAAAGGAGGATGCTGCTTCCAGCTCACCCTTAGCCACGCTGAGCTACGGGCGATAGGCGGAGCTCACGTGGCGGCCCCGACTCGCATCAAGGTGCAGATGTACCTTGGCCTTCTTGAGAAGCAGAATAAGCTCCTCCTCTTTGTTCTCGGATGAGCCGAAGAATGACAGAGCTGAAGACACGCCCACAAGAAAAGGCCACAAATAAAAATGACAAAACATTAAAAAAAAGACAAAATCCTGGATGGACATCACTTGCCTCCCGTCAGTGCCGCCAGCTGTATGGCCCCTCCTCTTTTCCGTGTCCGTGAACACGCCTCCTCGACAGGTCTTCTCGCCCAGGGGAGTGATGTCAACGCCATGTTCCTCTGACCTCCCGAGATCCTGAATGCATCATTTGAATTATAAGCAAGGCAAGTCTAAATGCACTATCCACAAGACAAGCTATTAGTAATGGGCAAACGGTGACCTAATTAATTGGCGGCCATCTTGCAGCAGGGGAATTTTCTACTCAAGTAGCGTACAGTGACGGATTTTGGACACTAAAATGAAGACATGCCCCAATCAAGTTTTTGCACCTTGGGTTAAAGTAAATACATCAATCTGTAATTGACTGCCAACCCCCCCAGTCAAAATAGATTGGACGTCTATTATTGTCAATGGCACTGAAACATGATAATTCGCTGACTAATAATAAATGTGGTTCATATAATCCTTTCCTTAATTTGGATGATACGTGACAGCTGCCCTCTTTAATTTAGCGTGCCTAGAATGTATATCCATCTTTTAGTATTCTGATGATATCTAATTTCTTTCAGAGTGGGGCAGCAGTTGGAAATTTTCGACTCACCTGCTGAGCGAAGAGTAGATGAAAATAGACGACAAAATGTTGCAGTTTGGCCGAGTCGACCTCCGGAAAGCATGAAAACATTTCGTCAGGTACGCTCGTACACCGTTCAGCCCATACGCTGCTGCCATCTTGATTGTTTTGATTTGGCAAACGGACGTGACGCAGTTGCATTTTCAAAATTGCCGTACTTATTTCTAGTGTTTTTAGTTTTTGCCTTAGTTTTATAAATTGCAGTAATTATCATTGGTATTCCTCTGCTCGTTTTATTTTTATTTTTTTAGATCAGCTTAGTTGAAACACCAATTTAATTTGTGTTGTAAAAAATGGTAATAAAAAGAGCCAACAGAAATATGAGAAATTTTAACTATGAATTTTATTCATAGACCATCTGACAAACCATGACCTTTAGACCACACATGGACAATATTACTTTCATAGGTGCCCAAAATATTACACCATTAAATTTTAGCCCAGTCAATGTGTTTTATTTATTTATTCATTTTTTCATGTTCACACATCTTTTCTTAAATGCAAATTTGCCGGTTCGTCCTTCTGCTAATTCGGCTTCACTGATTGTTGCAGTGTTCGCTGGAGACTCTTGGCACTGGTCATCGGATCAGCCTTTCTGATTATTTTCTGACCCAGAACTTCCAAAATTCAACTGTGGGTTCACTCGTCCCAAGATGGCTGTGCCAAGGATGACGTCCGAAGTAGGCAACTGAAAAACAAGGTAAGAAGTTGAGCACCAACACACCTTACCCACGTCGTTTGCGGCCGTGCCGTCGGGATCAGCCCAACGCTTCGGTCAATTTTTGTCAAAGCCCTTTACCACCGTGAGAACATACTGCTAGCGGACGAGGCTACAATTCGGCCTTTTGTTTACATCATCTCCCGTCGTCAGACACCCACACCACCTGTTCTTTTGGCTTACCGTTGCAGTGCTAGATGTTCTGCACGTCGCCACTCCTGCAAGGAGAACAAAGTTAAACTATAGCTCAATAGCACAATACAGGAGGTACCAGACATAAAAAAAACAACAGATCAGATGACGCTTCAGACCGGTGTCGTCAAGGCTCCTTCCACTTGTGAACAATCTGCTATGGGAAGGGCTTCAGACGGCCTTTTGTCTCATCATTTCCATGGCCTTCTAGAATCTAGATGCTACACTAAGAGTACTGCTGCGTTTGGAGCATTCTCAAATTAGCATTTAAGTGAGCCCAAATGAACTCTGTCTGTCTATGGGAGAGCGTTTCAGAAAACGTTTCTACTTTATTTTGAAATTCTTGATCACGTGTTTTTAGTGGCAGTAATGAATACTGCAGCTGCACATGAATCCCCAATTACTAACTGATACTCCTCTAGTCGATGTTTTCGTAAATTGTAATGAATAGACTAATGCCTTGGCCTAATAGTCTCACTATTTCTTTTGTTTTATCAAATATTCTAGGGCAGGCCGAGTCTCACCGTCGAAGATGCCGAACAAAGGAAGGCAGGCAGGCTTCCAGCAAACTAAAAGGTAAATCAGGCTCGATTTTCTTCCCTTCTTCTTTTTTTCTTGGTGCGATTATCGAACGATCGTAGACTTAATTTCCAAATTGAGAGCACACTTGGTGTTGCATGCACGAGACACGAGTACTATGAATGATTTTATACATGGCGCCCGTTCTTCTTCTTGTGGGCGTCTCTGAACTCGCGAGAACGCGAGCGCCCTCTGCGGTCGCATTCTCATGATAAATTTATATGTACGTAGTATATTTAGGGTTTGTAAATCTTTGATTTCGCAGGGTTTGCAGCAAACTCAGGTTTATTTTCTGTCATCCTTTCCATGTCAAATGGTCTATTTGTGATGAACTATGTTTTGAAAATGAGTTTAAAATAGTACTATTTCTGTAAAAGAAATCTTTTGTCAATTGTTTCGTTTTTTGCCTAAAATGGTGAATGAATGCTTAAAAATGGGGTATGTTTTGAAGCAAAATGCTTAATTTGTAGTCCAACTTGGTCGTTAATAAAAAAAATTAAAAAAACCTTTCAAGCAAACGATGCGGCCGAGCAATGGCATCACAGCTGTCACCCTATGATGTCACTCTATGTGTCAAAGAAGTTCAAAACCGATGTTTCACTTGTTGTTCTCTGTTTAAGAGTCCTCTTCAAGGAAGATGAGAAGACGCTCCAGCCAGGACAGACAAGAGTAGAAGAAGCAAAGGAGGAAACGCCCAGTCCAGAAGCAAGCGAGAAGAAGCTCGGACCCCGGGAGCAGCAAAATGGAACCCAACGACGAACGCCTGGAGAGCCTGCGGCCATGGCTGATGCAAAGCCTCAACATGAGCCAAGAGAAATGGCAGGAGTTTGTGAGCTCCAAGAAGAACCTGGCCTCCCTCAACGGCTTCTTCAACACCAAGGAGGCGCTCAACCTTTTCGCCTGGAGCAACGAGCCAGGCGGCTCCGGCATGAGCCTGGACTTCCCGGCCGACGGCGGCAAGGTCACCTGCCTGGCCAAATTGCAGAAAGGGATGGTGGGCAACGACAACGTGGCCGACGGGCTGCTGATGGAGGAGATCCACGCCGAGCGGGTCTTCTCCTTCATCTCGGCACTCACGCAGGACGTGGTTTGCCCTCTGCTGGCCAACCCGGCCAATCAGTACGGCTGGGCCCCGGGGGCCGCCGAGGAGACGCTGGTCTTGATGGAGAGGCTCAAGAACCGAGCTCTGGTCATGAAGGCCCGGAAGGATGGTTGGACCTTCTTGCCTCTGCCCAAACGACTCCAGGACCACCAGGAAAGGTAACCACGTGGCGCTTAGCTTAGCCCAAGCTAATGTAAGTACATTGATGCGAGGCCTCCCCCTTCATTTGCTGGACAGGAAAGCATTTGACGTCAAGTTGTTGCACGCCTGCGAGGCCTTGACGGTAGAGTGGGCGGGGCTGGTGACGGACCTCCTTCGGCAACACCCGGCGCGCACGCTCCAGGAGGGTCTCCAACCGCAACCCGACGAGGAATTCAATTTCTGGAACAACCGACTCAAGAACCTGGTGCAGATTCTTCAACAGGTGACAACGCCGTCGCGTGGGAAGACGGAAGACCCCGTTGTGACGGCGCCCACGGGTTCATTTTGGGGCTCAGATGGCGAGCGACGACGCCCAGCAGGCGGCGGGTTTACTGGCTTCGGCCGAAGGGGCGTATAGCGCCATCCTGAAAGACATGCACGCCCAGGCTGAGAAAGGTACCGTTGAAAAGGGGCGTGGCCACGGGCTGTGGGCTTGCGCTTGACCTTTGACGCCCCCCTGCAGGCCTGGAAGAGGCCCAGGATGCCACCGACAAGCTTCAACCTCTACAGCGTGAAGTGGAGGAGCTGCAGCAATTGGAATACTCGCAGGTAAGCCCAAAGTGTAAGAAGGCATAACACTGATGTCAAATGAAAATGGGCTTTGTGTGTGTATTCACAATTCCTTATTGAATCTTTGATTGACAGCTAAGAGACAACATGGGCGCCGTCATGGATCAGGTGCACCAGGTGTGGATCAAGTCGCGCTTCCACTGCAAACCTTGCTGGATCGTCGTTCTGCTGCAGGAGATTTGCAACCTCTTCATCGAGCGGGTTGGCGTCCCGTCTGGCGTGTCGACGCAACGGTGACAAAGGCCCAATTCAAAATCCCCCTTGTTGTTGTTGTCGTATTGCAGAGCAGGACGTTCCTGAATGGACAGGGCGTGATGCGAGGCCTGCTTCTGGATCCGGCGCAGGTTCTGGAAGACGTGAGAGTGGTGACCCTGACCTTGCAGACCCTCAAGGACAAGTACATCCATCACAGGATGGTCCTGGAACAGGAGGTACGCAAAAAGCCAACAAAGCTCACACAATACTTGAACCATTTTGCCGCTAAATTAACCACTCTTTTAATAAATGAACTGAACAGTTGGGTTAAAGGTCAAATGTCAAATAATTGTGCGCCTTAAGAATGAATGAAGGGATTATAGTCTAATTTTGGACTATAGACTGAAAAGTTGTATTCAATTTGGACAAAAAGGCATTATTATGATTGTACTAATGTCTAAGCTCAAATGACCTCTTGTCTGTGCTCACCATTTACAGAATGGGGGGTCACACAGGTGGGAGTTTCCTTCTCATCTGGTCTTCTCTCGCTTGGACGAATTCATGATTCGCCTGCAAATCATCCAGGTAAGTCTCGCCAGCCGCTCTCTCTCGGAAACGTAGCGAGCGGGCTCTTTTGTCTCCCGCTACAGGAAGTTTACCGCGTTCGAGTGCAGTTCCAATTGGAGAATGTGGTCATGGCGGGTGGGCGCGGCAGGATGTGGACGGCCGCCGTACAGGGCGTGTGCCAAGATTTCCTGCGGGAGCTTCAGACTCTCGCCGACTGCCAGTGCGACGCTAGCGAGCCCACCGACCAGGTAAGCGCCATTCAATGTCTGCGTTTCAAAAGATGGCCGTGTCTGGAAATGTACGGTTGGCTAGGCTAGTTTAGGCAAGCATTGCTTTTGCTAGTTTACACTCTTTATGATTGCTAAAGCTAGTTTCAGATGCCTTGCACTAGCGTCTGCTAGTTTATGCTAGCATGCTAATGGTAGCTTACGCCGGCATCCGCTGTTTTCCGACCCGCCTCGTATCCCCGTTGGCTTTCTCCCTCAGATCTTTCCGGTTCTGGCGGCGTCCTTCCAAGAGCAAGTGTCCCACCTGGAGGCCCGCCTGGTGTCCATCCTGAGGGGAAGGCTGGACGAGTGCCGGCTGCCCTCGGCCGCCGTCAAGGTGTTGGCCATCTTCGGGCCGCTGCTGCAGCGCGCCTCCATACGGGAACGGCTGCGTCCTCAGCTGTCCTGGGTGGTGGACATGGTCATGCGGGAACTGGAGCGGGTGCACACTTTGGTCACCAACAAGAGCGAGAGGGACGTGATGTCCAGGTTCGTCTCTTCGCCCGCCATCACGCTCAAGTGGACGCAGCAGGTCATGCTGAGGGCTCACAACATCCTTCAGAACTTCCAGACTGTGCAACACCTGTAAGAAAATTCATTCATTTTTTTACAACACCGCTTATCTCGGTCATGGGGTGCTGGAGGCTATCCCAGCTGATCCTATCATTTATTTTGTTTGTATCCATGGGCAGGTGCGTGGAGTCGTGCGACAAAGTGCGGCTGAGCTTTCAGAAGATCGCCAACCGGCTGATGGACATCCGGAAGTCGGTTCTGGAGGAGTGGAGCCAGAAGCTGGACCGAGACGCTGGCGTCGTCCTCCAAATTCCTCTGGTTCAAGAGGAGCAAAAAATACTGTCAATTCCCTGCAGAGAAAAGGTCAGTCTTTACCTCAAAATTATCTTCTAAAGGGCGATATCATTGTTAAATTGTTTTTGTTTTAACGTGGGTTGCGTCCAGGTGGAGGCCCTCCTGGCTGAGCTTAAACATGCTCACTGGCAAAAAGATCTGGAGCTCAATCCCCAAACTGCTGAGGTTTTGCAGAACAGACGTGATATTGGCAAAAGTTATCTCAGCCTCTGCAGCATTGTGTCCCTGTACAATCAGGTATGTGTGCAAAATCAAACTGCAATTCTCCTCTGTCCTAAGATGGCCGCCGGGGAGTCCTCTCTGCCTTAGTGCGTCTAGCCCATGTGCGCGTAAACTCTTGCTCTCCTCCAGATTGTGGAGAAGGGTATTCCGGTGGAGTTTCCGCTGATCCAGGATGGACTGGAGGAGCAGAGGCGGAGCCTATTGGCGCTCCAAAACAAAGCCTGGACCAGCAATGGTCAGTCACGTGACCTTTTGCCTTCAAAAAGCTGACTCATGAACATTGCCCAATTATTTTGATGTACTTGATTTTGAAATAGCTTCACTTCCTATTCATTTTGGGATGGCTTCAAGCGACGTCTGGCCATCTCGAAAGGTTTAAACAACATTTTTTTTTCAACTTTTGCCCTTTTTACCCCCCTCAGGCATCCATGAGCTGATGGAGCAGACCAGGCAAAACCTGAAAACTTTTTTCGCCTCTGTCAACGAGGCACGAGACAACATGGCTTCTATCATCGCCATTACGGAGGTG
This sequence comes from Stigmatopora nigra, assembly GCF_051989575.1. Taxonomy (NCBI): domain Eukaryota; kingdom Metazoa; phylum Chordata; class Actinopteri; order Syngnathiformes; family Syngnathidae; genus Stigmatopora; species Stigmatopora nigra. Next base: position 9,244,563 of record NC_135516.1, read on the forward strand.
GGTTGCCAGATGTGCACGCCCGCCGTCCCAACTTGTAAACTTTGTAACTTTGCCCAGGATTGGGTGGGGCTTCCCCTTCTCAACATCACCGATGGCTTCCTGGAGAGGGGCGGAGCAACTGAGGAGAGCTATACGCGTCTGTCCGACGACGGCGCCGAGGTCATGCGCTTGGTCAAGGTGAGGTGCGTGGCAGGGACGCCATGTTGGATGTGGCGAATGTATTCATAACTTATAATGGTTGCAGATTTTTTGCAAAAATTAAAAGCGCGTCTAGTGAACTTGAAATATCCCAAAATTAACTGGAAGTGTCATGATATAAAAAGAAAGTGTCCTGAAAATGGGGGAAATTGTAGCACATCCGTCAAAGTTTGACACTCTTAGCCACTCAAAATGAACGATGGCGTCCATTGACTCCCACCTTAACGACCCCAAGGAAAACGCCACCCTGTACGGCGTGAGAGACCAATCGTCGGCCGCGTGGTCGGCTTACATGGAGCACATGGACCAACTGGTGCAGGACGCCATCCTCCGGATGATACTGGATGCGCTCAACTTCTTGTCGCAGAACATGACGCCGATGGTGAAGACGCCGACGGCGGCGCGGGATGACGGCTTTATTTGTTTCTGACCTTGTCGTTATTCACGCAGAACTATAGAGGCGCCTTGCTGCAGGTGTCTCTGCAACTCCAGCCCACGGGAAGCGTCTTCGAGCCGGCCCTCCCCAGCGACCTGAAGGCCGTGCTCAAGTTGTTCATCGCCGACATCCGCGCCGCCGCCTCCATGCCCCAACGGATCTGCGCCGATCGGTTGGAAAACTATCAGGTGAGGCCGGACGGGAACTATTTCCTCCATTTCATATTGATCATTTGTGGCTTGGCGGGGGGCGCCGCTAGGAGGTCCTGAAGGACAACAGCGAGCTGGCGGCGCTGGAAGACGAGGTGATGCAACGTCTGGAGGAGGTGACGACGGAGGCGGAGCTCCAAAAGACCGAGCTGGACTGCTTCTCGCCGCTGTGGATGAGTCCCAAACGCGGCGTTTTGAAGGAGTTCCTCACCTACGGCAGGAGGCTGGAGGATGGCGAGGAGGACGTGGAAGAGTCCCCTCCCACGCTGGCCGACTTTCAAAGAGAGGTCACCTCCAATGGGACGGGGCTGACTTGTTATTGTCACTTCAATTATTGATTGATTTGGATTTTTAGATCTACGCTCTCCAAAATCAGCTGTCCAAGGTAAACGAACTGGAGGACTACGATCTGGTGCACGGCTGGCTTCAGGTGGACCTTCAACCTTTCAAGGACGCCCTGCGCCTCTTCATCAACAATTGGATCAGCTTGTACACGCAGCACCTGCTCAAACTGGTCAGACACAGGTAAAAAAAAAGGCCTTTTATTCTAAATGTTGAATATTCATCTGAGCGTTTTGAGAAAAGGGAGGGCTTTTAGTTGCGCCTTATAGTGCAGAAAATACGGCAGGCGTTTTTGGGATTTCGGGATATTTTTTTAATTAAAAAGGTAGTTGACTAAAACTTATTTTAGTTATTAAATTTTATAATCCAAATTATTTTAAAATAAAACGTTCATATATTTAAATGAACTATTAAAAAAATAGGACAATATTTTCTTTTTTTCATTGAAAAATATAAACAATATTTTTTAAAAAGTGGTTTGTATATTTAAGTAGGGAAAACAGCGGAAAATTCATGTAATTTCTTAATTAAAATGAATAACCATTTTTAGAAATGTCTATTTACCAAAATTGTTTTACTACAACGGAACAACTAAAAAAGGGGAGCGACAGTGTTACTTCTAGAATCCAATTTCAAAATATTGGGCTGCGGCAATTGCCTCAGCCCGTAGAGGGCGCCTTTTGTTTGACTGTACACTTGAAGTTGCCCAAAGAAAAAAAGCAAAACAAAAGCGGAGCTGAGTTGCCCCGCCCGCTTGCAGCATGTCTCGGCGTAGCGTGGACGATGACGACGAAGAAGCGGAGAAGGCCTCGGCGCGCAGCTTGCCCCTGACGGAAACCATCATGCTGCTGGAGACGGTCAGCGTGGAAGTACCCGAAATCACCTCGCTCCTGCAGGTGGGATGGGCGCCGGCGATCTCTCGCGGCGGCAGCATCATTCAATGATGAATTTCCACCGCAAACAACCAAAAAAAGACACACACAACGACAATAACAAAATTCTTTGTTATGCGAAAGAACAGGCTTTTCTTTTTCCCCAACTGAACTCATCAGTTGCTCTCGGCGGCGACACCAAAATGGATAAGTGCAAATTTTTTTGGGGGGGGTCAGGGGGTGGGCGAGGACTAGCGGTGCCAAAATTAAATAAACCTATCATTAAAATGTCAACTCCAGCAGCTTTTAATGTCTTAATATTTTTCATACTTTTACTTCAGTAGGTAGTTTATTTCAACATTTTTGTTCCTGCTTTATTCAATAATATAACCCATATTGGAACAATATTGAAAAAATAATCTATTTTTATATATATATATATTTTAAATTATAAGTTTTAGATTGGATACCCCACCAATTCCCAATATTTCGTTTTGGCACACCTGTTCTTCCTCATTATGCATGAAAAATCTGCAACCCATTGGCCTAAAGTGAATCCAAATTGCATACACAACATTTGACAGAAAAGAATTGAAGATGGCAAAAAACCAAATCTACTTTAATGAGTATATATTTATTGGCACTTAGCCTGTTCCTCCATCGCAGGGAAGCGTCCAATTAGGAGCGCGGACGCTCGTAGGCCAAAGTCTTTCTAGGTCAATCTGATGAAGGTTGTCTGCAAAGCGCTTTTGACCACCGTTCCACCGTGTTGTGATGTGTTTCAGAGCTGATGGCGGAGCCGCGAGATGTCGACGCCCGTCACGTTAGACTCATTTAGAGAGTCGTGGCACGATCCGCGCTGCTGTTTTTATTCGGCCGTCCTCTCGGAAGGACCGCCCAAGTAATACCCAAAAAACGCTCGTCGGCGGCGGCCACGTCATCAGCTTTGGACGCGGCGGCGTCAGATAAGACGAAAGAAAAAAAGAAAATGGCAGCGCAACAAGACTTGACCACTCCGCGATTTAACCCCGTTTCTTTCGTCAACATCCAGACGGGAGGCCACCTGGTGGCGGGAACCGAACACCAAAAAGGCGCCCGGTGAACAGTTGCTAGCGGCGGTAGATTCCCAAGGCCAGCAGGCTGAGGAAGACGGTGACGCCCAGCAGCGAGGCCGACGCCGGCGCCGTGAACAGGTGGCGGTACTGGATTTGGCAGTACCACAGCACGGCCAGCATCAGCCCCAGCAGCGGCACCATCAGGCCGCCCACGTTGAGGGCCGCCTGCACCTGCTCGGCCGCCGCCGCCCCGCCCGCCGCGCCGGTCCCCGCCGCCCGCTGCAACACGTGGCAGTGCAGCACGCAGTTGTGCGGCAGGCGGAGCGCTTCCAGCGTGGCGTCGTCGTCCCGTAGCAGCTGACCCTGGTAGATGAGGCGCACGTGGCGCTCCTGCCCCGAGAAGTACGTCCTGCCGGGGCAGAGGGGGAGGGGTGGGACAATTGCACGCCCTATTATCGTCGCATCGTTTTTCAAGATGATGACAACTTGCAAAGCATGCTGCACTTTACCTCTTAACATTTCATGTTTCTTTTTATATTTGTGAAATGTATTGATTAAAATTGTGACACTTTTATTTTTGTCATTTATAAGGCAGTTACAACCATGAACTGAGGTTAACGCCACACAGTCTATATCAAGCTACCAATAGCGGCCATTACGTTACCTTTTGATGTATCCCACGGTGTCCTGGGGTTTGACCCGCGCCGTCCTCTCCGTGTCGTTGAGGAACTTGAGTCGGACCACCATGTTCCTCTGACTGTCCTCGCTCGGCGCCGCCTCGTCGCCCTTGTCGTCCACCGGCGGCGGGGCTCGTGGGGCCGGTGCCGGGTCCGGGGCCGAGGCCGCCGAGTCTGGGCTCGGGGCGGTCGGAGGAGTCTCGGTGGCGGCAGGGGCGGCGGGAGTGGGCGGCGCCCGCGGGTGCTCTGAAGTTCGGGTGGAGGCCCAGGCCAGCAGGAGCACCGCCGCCGCCGTCAGCGCCACCAGCAGCAGCGTCACCTCATCGCCGACGCCCTCGATCAACGACATGATTGCCGTCACGCTCCACCTAGACAGGGAAGTCAATCGATTGAGATGCTTAAAATAACAATTGTTTTTTAATGTTTCCTCAGGAAAAGTTGTCATTTTAAGACCAACTGTCAAAACTGGTCCAAACCAGTTATGTTTTTAAGCGGAAATTTTGTTAAACCATTGCTGTCAATGGCAACCTCTGCGTTAACCGTCAACCATTAATTTGCTGTCCAGAAACTTCAACGATTTGCTTTCCATTTCTGCACTTTATCCTGATGCGGCGACTCTTTATTGTTACCATGACAACAGAGGCACCCGCAATCCCCTCAAGCAGCCCCCTCCCCAATAGAGGTCCCTCAAAAAAAGCATAGCTCAAAAAGCCAAACAGTGTTAAAAAAAATACCAGCTTCACTTCCCGTCACAAGTTTATGAGACTTAAATCAGACAAAAGACTTAATAATTCTCAAACAGCTTTTTGACCGATCCCTGACGTCACATGAAAGGCCAACAAGCTACATGCTAACCGCCAGTTATTGTCACAAGCTTTGCCATAAGTCAAGAAAAATGAAGGCAAACGAGCTCAACGCGAGCTCTCCGGTCGTAAGTCAAACTTTGGGACAATTGAATGTTGTCGTAGCGCGCCGAAGAACAAAGTAAAAACTTACGCCTCAGCTTTTATGCTTCATGTCAGGTGTTAGCCTGGAAGCTAATAGTGCTAACTGGGTTCTGTTCCTTCACAACACCGCCTCGTCTTCTGTGGTTTTGGCTCACTGCGCCTCCTTGTGGGCATTTTGTAGTCGTGTTTTAAAACCAGTCGTCAGTAAATCAACAATTGGTTTTCATTTGGTCTTAGTAAGACATGTAAATGAACAGATTGACTTCCATTCCATGACACTTAAACCAGGAGGGGCTGGCAGTGATTATACAACTTTATAAAGGTTAAAGGGGGATTGTTTAATAATGTTAAATATACACATATATACCTTTGAAATATATCAAAATATCTAAATTATAAATACAACAGAAACAACGGGTAACCAGTTACACACGAAAATAAAACAAAGATGCAGGATCATAATAAACCTATTATACTATTCTATTAAAGTCATTCAATTGGGATAACAATTTCAACATTTGAAAAGCTTTATTTTTAGACTAAAATACTGACCAAAAACAGTTTCATTTCTTTCATAAACACACAAAACATAAGTTTCACTTTAGCAAGTATGCATTTGTAAACATATTCGAACTTTGGCCAGTATTTTGAAGGGTCGCTTGTTTTTGACGTCAGTGCATTTTTACGTCCACTTTTTCAAGAGTCAAGATGGCGGCAGCGCGTGAACGAGTCGTCCGTCTGCTGGTGCAACTGGAGCGTGCCACGTAAGTTAAAAGAAACAAACTCTTATTTACATACAACTGCGCACTTGCCAAGTGTGACGTAGACGCTCACTTTTGTCAACTTTTGACGTCACGTGACTGCACTGACAAGTTTCCGTGGGGAAAAGTTTTTTCTTTTAGCATGTTGTTATGTAGTTGTCTATGGCAAAGGTCAGGTTGAATTGACCTTTGCTTGGTAACATTGATGTCGTCATCATAAAGTTTGTGCCTATGCAGGTGTAGATGCCCCGCCCACTCCAACACGTTTCATCAAGGTAAATATTCATAAGGTTCAAAGTATATCAGTCTCATGCATTGATTTTACTGATGTAGGGGTTACCGGGTTTGCTTGTCACCCTAATTTTGGATTCATTATTCCTATAATATGGCATACCTGTAATTGCAATTAATCTCCTGCGATTTATCATGATTTAAATGATTGACCATTGCCTGGCACGGATGCTCATTTTTATGCAATCAGCTCCTGAAAAAAGTTTTATTCTGTTGAAATAACATTGTAAAGATTGTTATATGTTTCATTTGAAGTAATGCACCCCAAAAGCTAGAATGTGTTTTTTTTTTTGCAGGCGCGCATTACGCGCAGTGCCAAATGCCCCAAATACGCAAAACGGACTACGCTTTCGAGGTAATGACGCTCGCCGCTTTTGACACAACGCGGCTTTGCCACGGTCATGTGACCTTTGTCCTCATTGGAAGATGGCCAGTTCCAACATCCGATACGGAGAAGGAGTCAGCAGGGAAATCGGCATGGTACGTATATTGCAGAAGATATTGAATATATATATTGTATATATTATAATTCCTTGGGCAGGACCTCCGTAACTTGGGTGCCGCCAACGTGTGCGTGATGACTGACAGCAACTTGGCCGGCCTTCCGCCCGTCAAGGCGGTTCTTGAGTCTCTGGACGCCAGCAGCGTGCCGTACCAGGTGTACGACGGCGTCCGCGTGGAGCCCACCGACAGCAGGTGAGAGGCAGCTGGAAACTCCGCCCCCGGAAAAAAAAGCGTCACGCTCCCTCGCTTTTTGTCCGCGCAGCTTCATGGACGCCATCGCCTTCTCCAAGAAGGGAAACTTTGACGCCTTTGTGGCAGTGGGCGGGGGGTCGGTGATGGACACGTGCAAGGCCGCCAACCTGTACTCGTCTCACCCGGACGCCGACTTCCTGGACTTTGTCAACGCCCCCATTGGGAAAGGAAGAGCCGTCACCGGCGTCTTGAAGCCACTCATCGCGGGTAAGCCAGCACGACAACCCCCGCCCCGCCCATTAGCCACGCCCAACTCGAAATCCGCCCGCCACAGTCCCCACGACCGCCGGCACCGGCAGCGAGACGACGGGCGTGGCCATCTTTGACTACGAGCCCCTGAAGGCAAAAACAGGTAAGCCCCGCCCATCAAATGAAGGACGTCCCAAAAAATCTCAAATGCAAAATTGAATTTTTCTGATCCGACTAATCCAATGTGAGTGTACCAGATGGTCAAAAATATGATTAAAAAAACAATTTGGCCCTTAAAATGAACAATATTTGACTGCAAATGAACCATTTTAAGCCAAAAATAAACCATTTTAGGCCTAACATTTTTAGGGGTTTGGGACCAAATAAATGCTCTCTGTGACCATTAATGGACAAAAAATGGACAAAAAAGGACATTCAACACAGCAATAATGACCAAAATTGAACCAAAACAAACATTTCCTATAGTTGTCAAAACTAACATGCTTGTCTTTTTCCTTTTCAAGGCATCGCCAGTCGCGCACTGCGGCCCACCTTGGGCGTAGTGGACCCCCTGCACACTCTCAGCATGCCAGGCCGAGTGGCCGCCAACAGCGGCTTTGACGTCCTCTGGTGAGCGCCCTTCCCCGGACCGTGCTCGGGCGGCTCCCTCACCTCTCTCTCTTTCTCTCTCGCACCACGCAGCCACGCGCTGGAGTCGTACACCGCCCTGCCGTACCACCAACGTGCCCCTTGCCCCCCCGACCCCCTGCTCAGACCCGCCTATCAAGGCAGCAACCCCATCAGCGACGTGTGGGCGAGGCACGCCCTCCGAGTGGTGGCCAAGTATCTGAAGCGGGCGGTGGATGACCCGGAGGACGCGGAAGCCCGTTCCGCCATGCACCTGGCCAGCGTGTTCGCCGGGATCGGATTCGGGAACGCCGGCGTCCATCTTTGGTGAGGCAACTTTTGGATCAAATATTTCTTAAATGAAGCCATCAAGTGAATACATTTGGTATTGTTACTACACTTCCTTTAGTTTTGGGGGTATTTCGCTTCATTGTGCGTCTATCGCCGTCCATGGCGACCAGTCAATGTTTTTTAATTTTTTTTTATACAAAAATGCTTCTCTTAGTTTTTGTGTCCTCTCCTTTTGCAGTCACGGAATGTCCTATCCCATCGCAGGGAACGTCAAGACTCACAAAGCGGACGGATACAACGTAGATCACCCCCTAGTGGTCAGTAACACAACACGGCCACGCACACTGGACGCCACGCTCAAAATCCACACACTCTTGTATCGGCCAGCCTCATGGTCTGTCCGTGGTTCTGACGGCCCCGGCCGTCTTCGGCTTCACGGCTCCCGCCTGCCCCGAGCGCCACCTGGAGGCGGCCGAAATCCTCGGTACTGGTCGTCGGGACGCCGTTCCGTATCCAACGTGACCGACTCGTCTTCAGGCGCCGACGTGGGTCGCGTGAAGCGAGCGGACGCCGGCGCCGCGCTGGCCGATACCTTGCGCAACTTCCTGGCGGAGCTGAAGGTGGAGGACGGATTAGGCGCCGTGGGCTACCACAAAGACGACATCCCGGCGCTGGTCAGAGGAACCATTCCGCAGGTGAGCCGGACCACCGTTCGGACGGAAGGATGTTTCTCTTCCCGCCGTACCTCACTTTTCTTCATTTTTGCTGCCTTTCAGGAGCGCGTAACTAAACTTTCTCCTCGCGAGCACGGCGAGGAAGACTTGATGCGTCTGTTCGAGGCCTCCATGAAGCTCTACTGATTCCACGGTAGGTTGAATCATTGAATTTCCAACACAGAATTGTCTTTCAGATGAAAATTCAAAAAAAAGCAGTCACCAAAACATGATTTTTTTCCCACTTTTTTATTAGGAAACATTTGATACAAATGAAATTGTAGTGATCAAATCAAATCTTGAAGTGCAGTCAAATAGAATAATGAATGAAGAAACAAGACTAGAAGATGGGGAAACCTTAACAATTGCTAAGCCTTAAATATATCAAACTTATTGTTGTAATTCAATATAGTGTGATTAGTGTACTTGTTAAAATACACAAAAGCAGAGATGTCTAAAACTCCTCCATTCAATGAATCTTAAGAGCTAATAAAGTCGATTTTAGTTGTTGACTTTCAAGTTAAAAGGAGTTTGGTTAAGATGTTCCTGCTCAAGAAATCAATAAAAGCTGCAATGAACAACCGCTCCAGTCCTCCCTTTCCAAATAAAAGCAACAATTGTAAGATACTTACACATTAAATCATGGCTTACTTCCAAAATGGATTGACTTGAGCAAAATGCCTGTCAAAAAGTGGGCGTGGTGACCCCGCCGACGACACTTCATGACGATTCGCAGCCTGCATCCGCCGTGGCCACATCTTTCTGCAAAGTCAGCCAAAACAAAACTTGCTCAAAGCGCGCACAACAAGCTGAAGTTCAGCCTACATAACGGTACTCCAATACAATTCCTTTTTAACTCATGTTTTTTGGAGGAGGGATTTCTCATTTAACTGTATTTTTCTTAATTTTTTTTTAGGAACAATCGCTGCAATTGGATTGGACGCCTATGATTGGACGCGTTTGCAAGCGTTTACCTCGAAGGGCTCGCTTTTGATCCTCAGCGTTTCGGTCATGTCGGCTGTGTCGGCGGGATGCAGGCACCACCACACTTCCTGCCCCAGTAGCGGGAAGCAGAGCAGCTCGCCTTGGCCGCCGTCGCCTTGGCGAGCGCCGCCCACCGGCTGCAGGAGCCCGTCGCCCTCCGGCGTTATGGTCGTCATCCGGGCGTCCTCCGACAGCTGAATGCAAATGGAGCCGTGGGGGTGGTCAAACCGCCTCCCCGGCCGTCGGATTGAACCTTCGCGGTTTACCTCCGGGCGAGACGAGGCGACCACGGCGACCCCGTGCTCCACGCTGTGGGCGGGGCTCCAGTCGGTAAGCATGTTGAGGATCTCGCCGCTCATCAGGTGATCCTGCGGCACAACAGGTTGTTGTACATCAAGATGGTACTTCTTTTAAGCCTTTAGATGGCTTGTGACTTTATTTGTACTTACCTTTGCATTGTAGAGCTATGAGGTCAAAGGTCAATGGGGATCCCAAAATTAATTTTGGCAAGAAGTCAATTAAGACTTAAAGGGATTTCGAATTTGCCGGATTAGTTTGTTAATTAGTTAGTAATATGAAACTGAAAAGGACGTTACATTTTGGTGAATGAGGTCAAAGGTCACAGTGGTCCCAAAGGGAATTTTACATGACCTCAATAACAAATAGGGATTAAGAGATCTTGCAGTAGGAAATGGAAGAGGTCAGTCATAAGGTCACAGAGGTCAGAGCAGGACATTTGGGTGAAGAAAAAGATTTTTGGGTTCATAGGGTTAAAGGTCACAGTGGTCATTTCATGATAACTCAAGAACAAAAAGTGATGGTTACCAAATATTTTCACGCCCCTCCCCGTCAAAATGGGTTGGATGTCCAAAGCTGTCAATGAATTGAAAAGATTAAATGTGGCCAAGTGTTATCCCCCTTTTAATTGTTGTGGCACCTCATCTTTCGTTTGTTGTTGTTGTTGTTGTCGTAATTGGACTGAAGACTTACCTCTGAGCGAGACAAGATGGTGGCCCGGTCCTCGTTGACGCCTCCGCGTGGGGGGCTCCAGTCGGTCAGCATGTTAAGAATCTCGCTGCTCATCAGGTGATCCTGGGAGAAACAGTCTGTCACCCCCTCACCCATCCACGTGGGCCCGCGGCAGTCGACCCACCTTGACGCCCGCCTCCATCTTGAAGGCCGCTTGTTCGGGGGAGGAGGAGGAGGACGAGGAAGGCGAGGAAGAGGAGGAAGAAGAAGAGTCGTCATCGTCGTCGTCGTCGGATGAGCTGGACGACGAAGAGCTGACGCGGTGCGCCGCCGAGTCGGGGTGTCGGCGCAGGACGGGGCGAGGGCCCTCCTTCTGCACCTTCCTCTTCAGGGTGGAATTCCAACGATTCTTGATGGCGTTGTCGGGCCTGGGGAGACCCGGCGTGAGTGAGTGAGTGAGGGCGTCGGTCGGCGAGGGTGCTTCGGCCCTTTCGGCTCACCTGCCCGGCAGGAGCTTGGAGATGTTGGCCCAGCGGTTGCCCAGCAACCTCTGCGCCTGGCAGATGATGTGATCTTCCTCGGGCGTCCAGCGGCTCTTGATGACCTTGGGGTTGAGGTGGTTGAGCCAGCGCTCGCGGCACTGCTTGCCGTTGCGACTGCGCATGTGTTTGGCGATCAGCGACCAGTGCTTCTTGCCGAACTTGCGCACCAATTCCACCACCTGTGCCAGGCGCCGGCGCCATCAGCGGCGTGGGAGGGCCGGCTCGGGGAAGCGCTCGCCCGCTCACTCACCCGCTCGTCTTCCTCCAGCGTCCACGGGCCTTTCACCTGCTCCACGCACTTGTCCTGCGCCCAAGCCGGCATCGAGACTTCGTTCTGACGAGGGGGAGGAGTCAATCATGTGAGACACTCACTCATTCATGATGAGCTTTTTTTAAATGTATTTTGATTAATAATTAGAATGAAATTACCTCCTCTTTGAGCCAGTTGGACTTGTCAGTTGAGGCCGGCCGGGAACATCGGCGAGCCTCTTCCTTGGACGGCGGCGAGCAACAACAGCATCGCTTGGCCCTATCACGCAAAAGCCAAAAGGACACAACGCACGACACCACGCCAGACAACAAAGCACAGGGAACGGATGCTCATTGACTGGACCGGCGACCAGTCACTTTCCAGGTAATCTTGCGCCAGGAGTGCCAAAATGGAATATTAATAGTATACGTCTCCTAAAATTAATTTTAAAAAATGAATATCAATATTAAATGGATTGACTTTTGGAAATTCTGGAGTCCTAAAAAAGAGCAAATAAAATGTGAAGTTAAATTTTAAAAGAAAATTATTAAATCAAGAGTTTTTGGCATTCCTGATCTTCCATAAAATGAAATTTTATGGAATAAAGTGTGATGTGGTCTGACCCGGCTCTGTGGCTTCGGCTGCTCATGGTGTGGCTGGTGGGTGGGTGGGTGGGCGTGTGGGGGGCTTAGGTGGGCAGGTCGGTGGTCGGGTGGGACGCTCCCAGACACCTGACTGACAGAGGGGGGAAGGGGGACCTTTTTTGAGAACTTTGGACTTTGGAGAAGACGCTTGACATATTTTACAATGCAAAAAAAAAAACCCTAAAAAACTATCTATTTCAGTTCCATTGATGATGACAGACTTATCTATGTTGACTACTACCTATCATGTTGACTATTATTATTTATCTGTTCATCTGTTTGTTTGTTGTTATTTGTGCTCGTCGTGGTGAAGGTTCAATTCTCATTATTCTTTTAACATATCATTTCATTGACTACAGCCAAAAATTATCTTCAAATCCTTTTCAATCAAAAATTTAAGATTACCCAACGTTGACATTTTTCCATAAAAGTAAATGTCATATAATTATTTGATTTTTAGTCTTAACCGTATAATTAAAATGACATTTCAAAGATCAGTATTTTTTTGAAAATATAATTGAAGAGAAGAAGAAATAGACTAATGGGACATTTCTAACGGCAAATAAACAAGTGATTAAATGGCACTAATAAACGTTTATTTTATATATAAATATATACATATATGAAAAAGTGTTTTATCGGGAAAACATGTTAAAAACAAGTACTTTGTTGTGCCTTAAAGTCCATCCTAATGACAGCCAAATGACGTGAAGATGTTTAGTGACGCAACTTACCGGAAGGTTCCGGGGTCGTCCGGCGCGACTAAGCTAGGCTAGGCTCAACTAAGCTACACTAACGTTAGCCTTGAAGATCCAACTTTAAATTGTAACTGACGTCCAGCGAACTTCAACGGCTGCGAGACCCGATCAAAGAACAGCTCGCTGATTGGACGACGGCCTCGTGACGTTTCTCTTTAAACGTCAACTTGGCTTTTTGACGAAAGTGCTTCCAACTTCTTTTTGGGACTCTTTTCTTCTTCATATCCCAACTATGACATAGTATTTTAATTACTTCGTCCGTCTTATTTACAATATTAATACTATTAATAATGATAATGAAACATAATAATTAAACAAATAAATAAGTAAATTAACTTCAAGTTGGTTCATTTACTAAGGCACCAAATTATGTTTAACAATTCTATAATAAGTAATTATAGGTCTGCAAATTGACATTGAAAAAAATATTTTGCCCTATATTCAGATTAATGTATTAAAATGAATGGATGGATTTGATGGAAGAATGAATTATGTATATATTACCAACATATCTTGCAAGTTTGATAATATTCCCTTTATTAAGTTTTGTGTTATTTTTAACATCAGAAACAGTCATGTAAGCCGACATGAAACCAAACAGCTAACCTCTACTTGTCATCCACTGACAATTACCGTATCGTAAAAAAAGGAATACTTTTTTATCCAGTTGGTTATATTTCCCTCCTCAAACCTTTATTCATGCTTACATTTTAAACATGCATCTACTTTGTAAACTGAACAGGTTTTATTCAGATCTGAACAGTGCAGAACATTCATTCATTCATTTTCTGAACTGGTCATCCTCACAAGGGTCGCGGGAGTGCTGGAGCAAATCCCCACTAACTACGGGCACCAGGCCGGGGGACCCTGAGTTGTGACCAGCCAATTGTAGGGCACGGAGATGAACAATCATTCATGCTCACACACATGCCTTGGGAGTATTTATATATCTCAACCAGCCTACCCTGCATGTTTTTGAAAAGTGGGAGTACCCAGAGAAAACCCATGCAAGCTCAGGCAACACATTGAGGATCGACCCAGGACCGAACCACAATTGTGAAGCCAACGTGCTAAAGAGTTATCTAAAATTATGATTACAGTATAAAACATCCCAAACTACAGACATTTATAGACAGGGGAAAACAAGACATACGTCACACGTGCTTAAGCTTCTCGTACCGTGAGACGTTTACGTCACAACAACGGGGCGGGGCGTACACGGGGACGCTGTGACGTCATGCCCCATGTTTTCGCCGCAGCCGCTCGTGTTAGCTGCTGGCTAAAGCGGCATTAAGTGGACACGCACGAGTGGAATTCCAGGGATTGGTCGCGAGAGAGGACCAAGCTCCCGGCGTACGCTCGCTCCTAGCGAGCTCACTTTTACCCGGGAGACTTCAGGTGAGTGGCGGCGCTCAAACTAGGCGCCGAGAAGCGCCGGAAGTAGTAGCGGCTAGGCCGCCATTAGCCTCGCAGCTAACAAACAACACGAAGAAACAATCATTTACGTGCATTCTAGCGACACACGAGCACAGTACTAAACACTTGTACCGCATTGTTTCATCGCCGGTGGAAAGCTTTCCCTTGTGTCCGCTCTTTCGGCTTGTTTTGCTCAATTAACTCCTCGTGCTAGTTGGGCTAGTTTTCTGCGAGCTAGCCGCTGCCGCAGCGCAATGTTCGCATTCAGGCTCACTGGCAACCTTTGTCACGAAATAACACATTAGAACAGCAACAGTTGTAAGAATAAAATCAGCCAATTTAGCATTCAAACTGGAGATGGTGCAAATAAAAGCAGTTAAAATATCATTAATTTCAGAGGCAACAATTGTAATCTATTATAACACAATAATCCAAAGTTTCGTTCAGACAACACACTAATCAACTTAAATCATCAACATGTTATAAATGTTACACTACGATAGCAAATAACATCCCTGTAATTAAAACATTCGTCCTACGTTTTAGCATGTTACTGTCAGTGTGTTGGGGATTTAAAAAAATGACATTAAGTGGATAAAACTTTAAATCCGTTCAAGGGCTGTAGTTAAGAGGCTGGCACTTATTAGTCGCTGGAAGACCTCTGTAAAATGTTTTTAATTATAAAAAAAACAGTCTCACTGTCTATTTGTCCTTAAGTTTGTCTTAAAAACAGCAAATTTCCTTTCAAGATGGCAACATCATTTTCTATCAGCATGTCACTCATTTGCGGCGTACTGGCGATAAACTCATTTCATTTTCCAGGCGAAAAAAAAACAAAGTAGCCTCATACTTAAAGGCCTAACATTGTCAATAACGCGGACAAATGTAACATATGATGAGCCCAGTGAATTCATGTTTATTTATTGGCTGGATCTGGGCACAGGTGCGCTTTTGGGTGCGGCCATGGCGACGGACGTGAGCTCGCCGCAGCGCTTCTTCCACATGCCGCGCTTCCAGCACCAGGCGCCGCGGCAGGTGTTCTACAAGCGGCCCGACTTTGCTCAGCAGCAGGCCATGCAGCAGCTCACCTTTGACGGCAAGCGCATGCGCAAGGCCGTCAACCGCAAGACCATCGATTACAACCCGTCCGTCATCAGATACCTGCAGGTATGATCCCATCCCAGCTAGCCAGCGCCCGCTCCCAGTGGTCGACCATTGTCTTTTTGCCGACAGAATCGTCAGTGGCAACGGGATCATCGCGACCTCCGAGCCATCCAGCCCAACGCTGGTTGCTATAATGACGTAGGTGGTCTTTTCCTAATCTTCTCTGAGTGTTGCTAAGAGCTAGATTAGATTTTTTCCTCCATCTGGTCCAATTCCATTCTTGACTTTTTCTATCTAATTCAATATTGATTCAAATTCCCTAAAATATGAATGAGCGTTGTTGTTATTTTTATTTCTTCGCCTAAAAAAGACATCTCTTATTATTGAAATATCAGTAGAGATTAAACCTGTCTGTTTCTATTCCTAGTTGGTTCCCCCTATCGGAATGCTGAACAATCCCATGAACGCCGTCACCACCAAGTTTGTGCGCACATCCACTAACAAAGTCAAATGTCCCGTCTTTGTCATCCGGGTGAGTTTGTAATCCGCCCCCACCCCCCTTCCCAACTACATACCATGGCCTCAATGCTGATGACTACTGTGTGCACGCAGTGGACTCCTGAGGGTCGTCGGCTGGTGACGGGAGCCTCAAGCGGCGAGTTTACCTTGTGGAATGGGCTGACCTTCAACTTTGAGACCATTTTACAGGTAAACATGTTTGTCTTGCTTTCCCAAGAGAGGCAAAATGACACCACAAGAATATGAATGTGACTAACTCTCTTGTGTTTTATTACCTCAGGCGCACGACAGTCCAGTCCGCGCCATGACATGGTCTCACAATGACATGTGGATGTTGACGGCGGACCACGGCGGCTACGTCAAGTACTGGCAGTCCAACATGAACAACGTCAAGATGTTCCAGGCGCACAAGGAGGCCGTGAGAGAAGCCAGGTTTACACCCCATCTGCACTTTTACCTAGTCCAGCCTCGCCCGGGTCCCCTCTCTTGTCTTTCTCTTGTGGATGGATGTGCTAATAAAATGGGGTTAATAAAGGTCAGACCGCCACTCTGGCAGGGATCAATAAAGTTGAACGCACTTGACACTGCTTGTTTATGTCACCACCCGGGCGTCCGCTAAGCCTAAAGTGCAGGCCTAGCTTAGCGCGGGTGCAGTCATGTGACAGGAAATTAAAGAGGTCTCCAGTGTCCTATGGCGGGCACAAAGGAACCTTATTTTGAACCTCCATTCAAAATTTAATGCTGGTGACACGAGGCATCGTCAACTTACCATCCCGCGGGCCTGTTTTCAACCTTAATCCTGAAGCACGCTTTCCAACCTTGAACACCAATATTGCCTAGCGTGCAAATTTGAGTTTAATAGGCGAATCCCTTATCAAGTTATTACTAAATTCTCTTTTTAAACTCAGTGGCCTTTATGTTTATCAGTCCAAAATTGAATCACCTCTTCTGTTTCATATTTTAAACAGACCCTGCACGTTTGATCAGCTTACATTATCTTGAACAGAAACAGACGGTTGCTGTAGGTCTTACCTGGTGGAGGACGTTATTACAAATTCATCATCGGAGGATCATAGAACAGGCAGATTAACTCTTGAGAGGCTGAAATTTCAGGTTTGCCTCAAAACCATTCAAGATCCAAACCTAAGCCTTCACCAAGTCCTAACACTTAAGCTGTGTTACCTTTAGATTTGATTCCAGTTGATAATCCAGAACTGGATTTGGGCTAGATTTGAACTCTATCCATAGCACAGGGCTATATTTTGACTCATAAGAGAGATCTGAATCCCAACTTGCACTTGGAGCTTTTCCAAGGTAGGTCCAACTATGTTGAAATGACGCAAAAAAAAATTCTACATGTTAATCTGCTGTGAAGCCACACTTGAAAGTGGAAAATGAATGAATGGGATTGTAATTTGAAAAAAAATAATAAGGAAAATACAGAGTTTAGATTCTAGAACTAAAAAGGCCGAGAAAAATGTGGAGTGGTTGTCCTGCGCTGGGCTGGACCGCACCAATTTATGGACCGTCTATCGCCTTGACGTGTCACTTCCTGTCTGTTTTCTAGTTTCTCGCCCACCGATAGTAAATTCGCCACCTGCTCTGATGACGGCACCGTCCGGATTTGGGACTTCCAGCGCTGCCATGAGGAGCGCATCCTTCGAGGTAGGAGACGATTGATTTAAAATTGATTTTCACAATCCAATCCGTTTTTGAATAACTACATTCCAAGTATTTCAAATGTATTTTTATTCATATTTTGCATCTGTCAGGAAAAAAAGGCAAAATGTTTATTGTTGTTTTTCCACTTGACAATTTATCAAATTAAGAAAATTAGTTTTTTAGAGTTGACCCTCTAAAATAAACATTTGTTTTCTTCTGTTTCCTATTGGAAATACATTCTTCATGATTAATGACAATCCTCTTCATTTTTCAGTTATCTTGAACAGAATCATGAACACATAACTGAATAATATGTAACCTCTGGCCTCTAAAGTTCACTTGAAGTGGTCATGAAATGTTACTAAAAGGAAATAACTGATCATAACGTAGAGTTAAGTTTCCTTATGGTGTTACAGGTCACGGGGCCGACGTAAAGTGCGTGGACTGGCACCCGTCAAAAGGACTGGTGGTGTCCGGCAGCAAAGACAGTCAGCAGCCTATCAAATTCTGGGACCCAAAGTCGGGACAGAGCCTGGCAACCCTGTAAGTAAAACCTGGCGGGCACAGAAAAATGACACCCCAAGTATACTTTTGTTTAGCCCATACTATCGATTGATTATATTTGGCAGTGCTGTTTTTGGCAACGGCTTGAAATGACGTTTGTCGTGCGTGTGCCTTCCCTCAGACACGCCCACAAGAACACGGTGATGGAGGTGAAGTGGAATTCCAACGGCAATTGGCTGCTGACGGCGTCGCGAGATCATCTCTGCAAACTCTTCGACATCCGTAACATGAAGGAGGAGCTGCAGGTCTTCCGGGGGCACAAGAAAGAAGCCACAGGTCTGTCTAACCGAAAGCGCATTTACAACAGATTCAAACTTTTTTCTTCTCCAATTTTAGTCATACTAAAACAGACCCTTATTCTCTAAAACACTGTTGTCAAACTCAACATTTGTGTGGCTCGTGTCCTCTTCATGTTTTTTTACTAAAATAACTAATTAATTTACATTAAAACTAAATAAAATATCATTTTAGGCGCTGTGACCTTTTTGTTTTTAATTGAAAATGTAAATGAAAAAACATCAATTTGACTGTTGTAATTGGTTTGGAAGACCTCCAAAAACGCTTTAAAAAAAAAAAAGACAAATCTAAGACGCTTTTGTGTTTTTTTTTGTTGATTTCAGCCGTGGCCTGGCACCCTATTCACGAAGGCCTGTTTGCCAGCGGAGGTTCCGATGGATCTCTGCTCTTCTGGAATGCCGGGTAGGAAAGACACCTGGGGAGCCTCGTCTCTCGTTCATCGGTAAAATCTAAATGCGTGCGCACCCTCGTCAGTGTGGAGAAGGAAGTGGGTGGCATGGAGATGGCTCACGAGGGCATGATCTGGAGCTTGGCCTGGCACCCCCTCGGCCACATCCTCTGCTCGGGCTCCAACGACCACACCAGGTAATGGCTCGCTCGTCGCGGTGGTCCGACCCGCTACCGACGTATATGTGTAACACCGTGATCTGTTGTATTTCCCCAGCAAATTCTGGACAAGGAATCGTCCCGGAGACAAAATGAGGGACCGCTACAACCTGAACCTTCTCCCTGGCATGTCGGAGGACGGCATGGAGTATGGTCAGTCATTTTTACTTCATAAATAAAAGGATTATTGATACACAACCCATAGAGATGTGGTTCTAAAAGCGTATTTCTCTCCGCCAGACGACATGGAGCCCAACAGTATGGCCGCCATCCCCGGAATGGGCATTCCCGAGCAGCTAAAGATGGCCATGGAGCAGGAGCAGACTCGTAAGTCAGAGAAGGCCTTCGGCGTGATAATGGCCTGAATCGTCGTCACCCACCATGGCTTTGCGCGCAGATAAGGAATCGTCCCAGGATGAGATGTCCATCCCGGGTCTGGACTGGGGCATGGACGAGGTGATGGGCAAGGACAACAAGAGGGTCCCCCAGAAGAAAGTCCCCTACGCCAAACCCATCCCGCTTCAATTCCAACAGGTCAGCCTTCATCCTCCTCCCTCCCAAGCGTTAAAACGTCAAAGTTACAGCTCTGGTTCTGTCTTCACCTACTTGGTCTTTGTCCCTTTGGTCACAGGCTTGGACGGAGAATAAAGTTCCCACGATGCCCCCTTCTGGCGAAGGCCACAAAGAGCGCAAGGCCGAGCCCAAAGGGGATATGAAAAAGCGAAATCAGGCTGACTTTGAGCAGGAAATGGCGGCGCTGCAGTACACCAACCCAGGGATGCTGGAGGTGAGTCACTGGGGGGGCCCAGGGGTGGGCTCCGCACATTCTGATTGGCTGTTCATTTCTATCGACAAATGAAGATGGATCGCATGGACCGTATGAACCCCGGCAGTTCCGAAGGCATGCCACCGGGATCGGGCCCCGCCTCGGGCTTCCAGGGCCCCGCGGGGCCGCAGAATTTTCCTCCGCAGCCCAACAACATGGGCCCCCCACCCATGGGACCTTCCTTTATGCCTCCCGGCGCTTCTTCCGGGCACCCTCAGGGCATGATGGGTCCCCCCGACATGCAGAGACACCCCGGCTCCTCCAGGAACTTGGGACAGGGACCTCCCAACATGGGGCCCGGTCCCAGAGGAATGCCGGCTCAGCACGCGGGGATGATGGGGCCTCCGCCGAGAGGAATGGGGCCCCGGGACCTACAAGGGCCGCCTCCCCAGGGGGGCATGATGGCGCCTCAAGGAAATATGATGGGACCACAGGGGGGAATGATGGGCATGCCGCCCAGGACGCATAACAATTTTGGAATGGGGGGGATGCACGGGCCTCCGGGTAACATGCAGGGGCCCCCATTCATGCAGCACCAGGTGAGTGTCGTCACGTGTGCCCACTCCACGTCACCTTTCTGACTTGTCTTTTGATCCTTGCAGGCACAGAACCCTGGGGCCCCCATACACAGCAGGGGTCAGCAGGGACCCAACAGCAAAGGTGAGCCCAGATGGGGGATTTGGTGATTTTTGGGGGGTGTAAGTTCCCTGGTCTGCTGTCAAAATGGATTAGAAGTCAAGTTCCGTCAATGGCAGCCAATTTGTTTGGGAAATTGGGAAAAAATGAAGGGTGAACAAAATCTGAGTTTTCATTTTCTAACATTTTGTCTGGTTCTCCCTCAGATGCCCGGGGGCCAGCCCCCAATCACCATATAGGACCTCTAGACCACCAGGGCGCGGGGGCGCACGAGCACTACTGGGGGGACAACCAGCACGCAACGCAGGACTTTGACACGAGTCAGGACTTCCATGGACGAGGGGACGAGCCCTGGAGACCGGGACACGCCTTCCCGGGTGGGGCGGGACCCCGGGTAGGGGCGGGTCCACGAGGAGGCGGGGCGCCGCCGGCAGCGGTGCCCGGCTGGGGGTCCGAGGACAGACCTCTCCGAGACGTGGGAGAGTTCAGAGTACGACGAGACGATAGGTGAGTTATTTTATTTATCTTTTTCTTCTCGGATTTGAACCGGACCCTGACTGCTCCCTCGCCGCCTCAGGTTCCGAGGGGGTCCCGGCCGGCCCGGCAATCGGGGCTACCCCGAAGACTACGTGGGCCAGGAGGAGGGTTTCGACACCCCAGAGGACCTAAGGGCCTGGGATGCCGGGGCCAGGAGCCGGCCGCGAGGCGGAGGACCCCCCAGAGGAGGTACGCTCACATCGAGATGGGGGGGTTAGGGGGTCTAGACTGATGCTGACGCGTACCGCATGCCGCGTCACAATTGCTCAGGTCCCGACGTCTACCGTGACGAGTCCTCTTACCACGACGGGACGTCCTCGGCCGGCCGCGAGCGCTCACTGTCTCTGCAAGGGATGGACATGGCGTCCCTACCGCCACGGAAAAGACCTTGGCAGGACGGCCCGGGGATCGCCGAGCTCCGAGAACGAGACGGAGCGGTCGTCGAAGCGGGTCAGTTTCAACATCCAGTTCATTTTGACTGGGAGGGGACCAAAACAACCAGTCCTCCCAGTTTACATTTAACATGTCATTTGTCAATTCTGACCTATTCGCTTTGCCCGCAGTTCGACCTCCTCATCGGGACGACGGTTACGGACCACCAGTACGTGGCGCGCGTAGCAGTTGGCCCGGCCACAGAAGAGGAGGGCCACCCATGCGGGGCGTGCCGAGGGGTGGCGGCCGCGGCCGGTAGACGCCTACCTTTGCGCCATCGTCGGCCAGCTGGAAATTCCTCAAGGTTTTTGTTTTTGTAAGAAATTTCTATGTTTTGTCTTTTCACTGACTGGACAATAAAACACAAACTCACATGGAAGACATGAGCCCCTCCTCACCTAGAAGTGACCCTCTCCCTAATCGGAGAGGTTGCTCAATTTGGCGACGTAGTGAATGATAATGATAAGATGGGGATTGCTGTCAATAGTGGCGAATGGGTTATTTTTTTTCCCCTCATGGAGATCAAGTTACACGACCAACCGCCTTCAATAAAATAATCCCAAAATTTGATAGCAAAATATCTTTATTTACAAAGTCAACCACGTAGAAACGTCATTGTGAAGAATGTAGTTTTCCCCAAGAATCTCACTTATTTTTTTCCAACCCCATCTAGATTTTCATCAAGGAAATCATTACATTTGGTAATTATTTGGTCCTAAAATTCATGTTTACAAAACAAATCAAAGTACAATAAAAACAAAAGGGTACAGAGCGAGTGCTCGATTTACAAACATGTTTTGAGAGAAAAACAAAGCCACAAACTTAATTTTACGGAGATTTTCTGCTGATGTTAGGTGGATTCCATTCAGTGATTCTTTGGGTTGCTGCAAGAGAGAGCCCACACGTCTAGTTTTGAGAAATACTTCAAAGTGACGAGTTTTGCCTTCTTCCTTCATAAAATTCTTTTCAGTCCACGTCAGAAGGCACTTGAAAAGTTCCAGTCGGGGTCAGATGGAGGCGCCCCTTCCTGCTACGGTCCTTTTGATGGCGGACGCTACCATGCTCGCTACGAAGCGGATCCCGGCGGTCCCCCCGGGCAGCTGTGACAGCACGAAGCCGACGATGGTGGCCACTTGTGCGGCCGCCCCGAGTGCCGTCAACACTGTGCTGTGCAGGCTCAGGGCGGCGTACAAGGTCCCTCCCAGGGCGCACAGGTAGGCGGCGGCCCCGGGCGAGCCGGGCAGGCCGGCGACCAGCTTGCTCGGTCCGCGCAAAACCGCCGCGGCCCCGATGGCGAAAGCCGAGCCCAGTGACCAGAGCAGGGCGAACTTTCGGGCGTAGAGCAGAAGCAACGGCGCGTACAGGGCGGCCAAGCCGAAGCACAGCGCCGACATGGTGGCGAGCATTCCGGCGATGGCAAGCCGCTGGCGGCGACTAACCCCCGGCAGGCATGGGTCCGGCTCAGCCGACCACGGCCAACTTCCCCCGGAGCTCGAACTCGCAGCCGCAGACGACGACGAGGACCCGCCGCCGGACCATGGGCTGGACCAGCGTCCGAACCAACTGCCGGGGACCTTCTCCGGGTCGCCTATCTCCACCACTGTACTGGAGCTGGACTGGGAGGCAGTGGCGCCGCCTCTGGACTGGGACAAATACTCTTGAAGCTGCCGGTTCAACTCCGCCATGACGACGTTCCGAGTCCTCGGGATAACATGCAAACAATAACAAGAACTTGATTTCCGCTTTTTGTTTTTCTTCGTAGAATCTGCTTTGTTGCTCGTCAGCTCTGTAGCGACCCTGAGAGGACAACTACAACACGACAGGACCAGCAATTCAAGTAAGACCCCAAATCTGTCAAAATACTTTCTTTGGTTGCTATGGCCGGTTAATCTGGCTAAATTAATTCATCTGGATTTACGCTTATTTTAGTGAGAGCAGTTGAAAACCATTGTATTATTGCAAATCTGAGATAAATCTTTGTATTGCACATCTGAAAAAGTCCCTTTAACTTTAATTTTTATGTGCACAAAATATGCTTTCATATTGTGATGTTTACAGTGAATTTGAAAGAAAACTCAAAACACATTGAAGCACTAATCAACCTTTGTATGAAAATGGACTTGAATTAATTAAGGTGAACGGATTCATTGAGTGTGACGTAACATCACTGAGCCTGACAGTGAAGGTCCGTAGGGGCGCGGCCTGATGACATCAGAACTTTTCGGTTTGCTCCTGCCGCGTGCTTTGCCGTGACGGGCAACGAAGAGCTCGCGGCTTCAGAATACGGACGTAATCATCATCGTTCAGGTTGGACCGGACCCGGACACTTCAGGAACTAGTGAGCTAGCTCCCCGTGGACGTTTGTGGTGACCGGCTGACCGGAACCAGGCGGGGAAGCATGTACCAAGTACAGGTGAGTGCCGTCGCCGCCGTCATTGTTGTGGTAGCGTCTTCATTCACGCGAATTCGTGCTAATGCTATCTGACGTCATCAGAAAGCGATTCTAACGGCCCGTTTAAAACGGTATATTTTGTGATATACATTGACTTTATCTGCCTTCATTTTCATTGCTGACACTGACTTCAATAACATTCTTGGGGCGAAAAAAATAGGATGTTATGGGGGTGGGAGTTGTCGTGAATTAAAACATTATTTGAATAGATTCTATGTTTTAATTTCATAGTTGTTACTCATTGCCACCCATTGATAACATAAATGTCCTATTGATATACACTGAAAATTATTTACAATTACCTAAAACAATCACGTATCCTTCAAAGGGTCATGTTTTTTTGAAATACTAATTGAGTAGGTACTTTTAAAGAAGTGTTTTTTTAATTCATTCAATTCTCCACATCTTCCAATGTCTGATTATTTGTAGGCTATATACTTTTTGTTTTACGTTTGTTTGTATTCATTATTTCATTGGCCGCCATTGACTTTTTTTGGACGTCTGGTGGTGATATCTCATTTAAAATAACCAAATAGTTAACCAAAAGCAAAAAAAAAAAAATGCTTCATGTTTGTACCGGTGGCCGCGTGGGCATATTTATGCTTTCACTTTCATCTACTTTCCAAATTGAATTGATGAGATTGGTGCTAATCCTGCTTCAGCCCATTATGACGATGCATAATTGTCATCTCACCATGCAGATGTCGGCCGAGGAGCCTCAGGAGAGTCGCCCTCTGCTGAGCGCGTCCGTGGACGACTTCCTGTCCGAGAGCGGCGGCGCCCCGCCTGCCCAGTCCTCAGGTGGGTCAGTTGTTTAACGGATCTGCCACTCCTTTTTTTAATGCTCTTTATACAACAGAAACAGAAAGACGTAGATTTGAACTCTCTCATTGTCCAGTGAGGCGGATGAGAAACAATGTCATCGACTCTCGCTCCAGTGGCCACTTTTAATCCCCAAACGATTCCGCCCGGTCGCATCCTGATCCCTTGATTGTCTGTCTCCTCCAGTTTTGGCGGAGCTGTCGCCACGCGACACGTGGGAGGAGTCGAATGTGGACGATGAGGACGGGGCCACTTTCGATACGCCGCCTTCGTCGCCGCTGGGGTGAGGAAATGGCCGTCGACCGCAAGCACGGACAACGCAAAACATGTAAAGCAAAAACAAATTCTGCTCCAGTTCACGGTTATTTGTTGATTTCAAAGATTTTGGCGCCATTTACAACCATGGACTGGCACTTATTAGTCACAAATGGCCAAAAAATATTTCTCCAAAATGTTTTTTGCTGGTTCATTGCTAGTGAAAATAAGGGTGAATCATATTGCATGTGGTGATGGGCATCTGTCATCTATCATTGGCTCGTCATAAACTGGGAAGGAAATTCACTTGTCCACACTGACTGTAAACTTCAACACCCCCTGTCTCACCATCTGGCTCAGGTACGCTGCCATGACGTGCGACAGCTTGGCGCGACCCGACGAGGCGGTTGGGGATGACTTGGACTTGGACTCAGGCTCGCCCGATGGGCTCGGCGAGTCGGCGTCAGGAGAGTTGGACCCGGGGATTCCGAGCGAATCCCTGGAGGATGAGTTCGTCAAAGCCAAGGCGGTTGTGGAGGTACGCGCTTTTCTCCATTGACGGCGTCCATGTATTGTGTGTGTTTTTGTAATCTATGGTTATGTCAATATTTCCCGGTCCTCAAGCTTATGTCAATCATTCTTACAATCAGTCAGACACGCAGTTTTGGGACAAAATGCAAGCCGAGTGGGAGGAGCTTGCTCGCAGAAAGTGGCTGGAAGTGGAAGAAGAGGGG
Source organism: Stigmatopora nigra (assembly GCF_051989575.1). NCBI lineage: Eukaryota > Metazoa > Chordata > Actinopteri > Syngnathiformes > Syngnathidae > Stigmatopora > Stigmatopora nigra. Next base: position 9,269,936 of record NC_135516.1, read on the forward strand.
GACAGACTGACCCCGCCCACTAAGTCACCTGCAAGGACGGTAAAAGAAGCCTGATGACACGCTGCATGTTCATAATATGAACATATGTTGAATATTTTGCCCATTTGTTTGTCTGTTTTGCCAGTTGCAGGATTTCCCGTTCAGCAGCGACAATCCATTCACGGAGCGCGGCGGCGCCTTCGCCGAAGCTCAGGAGAAAGTGGCGGGGGGCCACCTGAACGAAGCCGTGCTGCTGCTGGAGGCGGCCATCTTGCAGGATCCGCGGGATTCGGAGGTGAGCGATCGCCCGCCTCACGTTGGTTTCACGCTGACGTCCTATGGGTCACCCGGCCAGGCTTGGCAGCTACTGGGGACGACGCAAGCAGAGAACGAGAACGAACGCGCCGCTGTGGCGTCGCTGCAGAGGTGGGTGCACGTTCCCTAGCGGCGCCCCTTTTCTGTTTGTTGACGACGGCGACCTGTCCCCAGGTGCCTGGAGCTGCGCCCCGACAACCTTCAGGCGCTGATGGCCCTGGCGGTCAGCTGGACCAACGGCGGTCTGCGGCGGCACGCCTGCGACGCCCTCTATGCCTGGATGGCTCACAACCCTCATTACAAACAGCTCCTCAGACCGGTTGCTGCGGCGCCCCCCGACAACACTGGCGAAAGGTAGCCAGCCGTTCATCCAATGCACAATGTCCAAATGCATATGCATATGGATTTTGAGTGTGTCTGTTGTGTTTAGTTTGTGTGTTCAGGAATTGTTGCAGTTGTATCAGGATGCGGCGTCCCTCCACCAGGACCGCGTGGACCCCCAACTGCAGACCGGACTCGGGGTTCTCTTCAACTTGGCGGGAGACTTCCAGGCGGCGGAGCGAGCCTTTAGCGCCGCACTGTCCGTCACCCCCGAGGTAGGCCGTGAAAATGTACATGTCAGATATTCTCCCACCAAGCAAAAAAAATTACTTTTTCAAACATATAAAAAAAGGCTAAGAACACTATACATTAGTATCTAGCCAGTCTTTGGGGACATTTACAGTGATTCGCTAATGCAGGAAAACCTCTAGAACAGAGTTGATTTTGGGATTCCCTGTTCCCAAAATTAACAGGAATTGAATCTTTCAATACCCCCCGAAATAAGCAAGAAGTGGCCCAGAAATCAACAAGAATTAACCCAGAAATGCACCCAAATCAATCGAAAACAAGCGCCTGGCCTGAACAAGCCCCGAAATGAACTCATTAGCAGCCATTACTGGTACGCCATGCAGAAGCTGAGACCAGTCCCACTTGGCTTTTAGGACTACCTCCTCTGGAACCGACTGGGCGCCACCCTGGCCAACGGGCAGCGCAGTTCGGAGGCGGTCCTAGCTTACGCCAGAGCGCTGCGGCTGCGGCCGGGATTCGTACGATGCCGCTACAACCTGGGAGTCAGCTTCCTGCAGCTGGGAGAGCACAGGTACGCCCAGTCGGGTCGGGTGGCGCCCCCTCCCGTGACCGTGACGGTGGCGTGCTGACTCCCCAGGGAAGCCGTGAGCCACTTCCTGATGGCCCTGAAGCAGCAGCGGCGCAGCGATGGCGGCGCCCAAGACGACCGCGTGTCGGCCGGCGTCTGGGCCGCCTTGCGCGTGGCGCTGGCCGACATGGAGGCGCCCCGACTGCTCCGTGCCGCCCACGACCGAGACTTGGACGGACTGGCGGCCGCCTTCGACGTGGCCGATGCTTGACGAAAAAAGGAAATTTTTGTTCCTGCCACCAACAATCCTCAACCGGTATTTCCCAGTGTCGCCTCCTTCTGGCGAGGGAGAGAAGTTCACGCCTATGTGGATTACGACCAATGGGTAGTAGCAAGCCCGATGACTGGTAATTTATGTTCAGGTCACCCAAATGAGTAGGAAGTGACTCAGAAATGTCCCAGATTTGACAGGAAGTGAGTGACCCAAAGACTAGTCATGGACTAAGATGTACTGCAAAATCTAGAGAAAGTGACCAAGAATCAACAGGAAGTCGCCCCAAATCGACAGGAAGTGTCCCATTTATTTATTTATTTCCAAAAAGCTATGCAATTTGTCCAGAAAGAGCTTTTTCGAGTTGTTTCTACTAGCAAGGTGAGCCAATTTTAGTCCCACACGTGCTCCTTCCTGGTGGGAAATTGTACAGCAATTATCACAGACCATCTTTTTCTCTTTTCACCTATTAAAAGATATTATAGATAATACAGAGCATCACATTCATTCTTTAGTAAACACTATTAATTCTAATGCCGGGACCCCCCCCCCCCCTATACACCCTATATTTATTTCCAATTTTCACAGGCTTTTGGCATTTTTTAGATGTTTATTTCAGTGTTTCTTTGCCTTATTGATTGTTTAATATTTTCTTTTTTTGGGATTGACACTTCACTTTTTTTTTTTAGTTTTGTGCTATATTTAAAAGATTTCATCCCCACTATTTGAAGTGTTAACTTCAATGATTTTTTCCATGATTTTGCACTTTGTCACATTTTTTTCTATTATCCACATCTGTTTTTTTAAAAATGTTTTTGTATTATTGATGACTTTTTCCATAGGGTTCATCAGTTTTTTTTTGTGCATTTATTTTGAAATTTACCATTTTTGACCATCAATACCAAATTTAAGTCGGATCAAGCCGAGGATGATGACATGGCGGTGATGCAACAAAAGGGGTGTGGCACTTCGCCAGAATATTTCATCATCTGGGGGGGGGGCTACGCCTCCCTTATCTGCACCCCTGTATAAATGTGTGTGTATGTGTGTGTGTGTCGACGTGGGCAGATAAAAGGGCAGACTGCGAGGAACACCAGATGGAAGTTTGGATGACGACACCATGAAGGCCATCACCGTGAAAATGACGACCTTGCTGTTGACCATGCTGACCGCCGTTGGGGGAACTCTGCCGCTTCGGGATGAAGACGCCGACCAGGTAGGGCCCCTTTCAAAACATTTACCTCGTCCAATCCATTTGGATCTATGGCGCCATCATTAATGCTAAAAGCGATTACAGGGAGGAGGGGCTCATTTATTTTCAGTTTATGAATAGGAATTCAATATTCTCTCTTTTTAAATGTTAGGTTTTTAATTCATTTCAATTCAGAATAGCAGAATGTTTGTGCAATAGGCTCCAGCACCCTTTTTAGGATTAGGGTTTGTTAGTAATGTAATATTTTTTTGTATGTACTTACATATGAACCCATATCTATTTTATACACCTTTTATAAGACCTTTTCTCAACAAGACAGAGATCACAAATGATTGACATTCTTTTTGCAAAATTTATTTTCTTCTGAGGGGGTGGGGGGGTGTGGGGGGTGGCAAGTGACCTTTAACCCTGTTCTGTTTCTTCCAGAACTTGTTGACACGGCGGGGATCTTTGCCTTTACCTCGGATGTCTTGGCTCATGTTTCAAAAAAATGCTGGCGCTGATGGCGGATCTGGCAAAAGCCCCAAGGTGCCTGCCCCTAAAGCCTAAAGCCCATGATGTCATGATAGTGATGCTATTTGTTTCTTTAGGGGCTCCCAAAACTCCGAGGCTTCCGCCGAAATCCGCAGCGGCTCCCTTCTCCAGGCGTGTCTCAAAGCGACTTGTGCACCCGACGCCCGCCACAGGCCTCGTTCATGGGGCGACTCCAGTGCACGCTGGAAGTGGGCCGTGGCCACCGGGAGGAACTCCACCGCTTTGCTCAGGTAACACCCACGTCAACCCCTTCGACGGCCACGGTGACTCTCCTGACCCCTCATGCTAAGCTAACTTATGCTAAGATAACTTATGCTAAGCTAACTTATGCTAAGTTAACTTATGCTAAGCTAACTTATGCTAACTTATGCTAAGCTAACTTATGCTAACTTATGCTAAGCTAACTTAGCATAAGTTAACATAAGTTAGCTTAGCATAAGTTAGCATAATTTAGCTTAGCACAACTTGGCTAAGATAACTTATGCTGAGCAAACTTATGCTAAGCTAACTAATGCTAACTTATGCTAAGCTAATTTATGCTAACGTATGCTAAGCTAACTTATGCTAACTTATGCTAAGCTAACTTTTGCTAAGCTAACTTATGCTAAGCTAACTTTTGCTAAGCTAACTTATGCTAAGATAACCTATGCTAAGTTATGCTAAGCTAACTTATGCTAATTTATGCTAAGCTATCTTATGCTAACTTATGCGAAGATAATTTATGCTAACTTATGCTAAGTTAACTTATGCTAACTTATGCTAAGCTAACTTATGCTTAGCTAAGTTGTGCAAAGCTAAATTATGCTAACTTATGCTAAGCTAACTTATGTTAACTTATGCTAAGCTAACTTATGGTAACTTATGCTAAGTTAACTTATGCTAAGCTAACTTATGGTAACTTATGCTAAGTTAACTTATGCTCACTTATGCTAAGCTAACTTATGCTAACTTATGCTAAGCTAACTTATGCTGAGCTAACTTATGCTAAGCTAACTTATGCTAATTATGCTAAGATAATTTATGCTAACTTTTGCTAAGATAACTTATGCTAACTTATGCTAAGCTAACTTTTGCGAAGATAAATTATGCTAAGTTTGCTAAGCTAACTCATGCTAAGCTAATTTATACTAACTTATGCTAAGCTAATTTATACTAACTTATGCCAAGCTAACTTATGCTAAGCTAATTTATGCTAACTTATGCTATCTCATGCTAACTTATGCTAAGCTAACTTATACTAACTTATGCTAAGCTAACCTATGCTAACTTATGCTAATCTAACTTATGCTAAACTAACGTATGCTAACTTATGCTAAGCTTACTTATGCTAAGCTAACTAATGCTTACTTATGCTAAGATAACTTATGCTTAGCTAACTTATGCTAAGCTAACTTATGCTAAGCTAACTTATGCTAAGATAACTTATGCTAACTAATGCTAAGATAACTTATGCTAACCTATGCTAAGCTAACTTATGCTAAGCTAATTTATGCTAACCCAACTTATGCCAACTAATGCTAAGCTAATTTATGCTAACTCATGCTAAGCTAACTCATGCTAAGCTAACTTATGCTAAGCTAACTTATGCTAAGCTAACTTATGCTAAGATAATTTATGCTAAGATAACTTATGCTAAGCTAATTTATGCTAACTTATGATAAGCTAACTTATGCTAACTCATGCCAAGCTAACCTATGCTAAGATAACTTATGCTAACTCATGCTGAGCTAACTTATGCTAAGCTAACTTATGCTAAGCTAACTTATGCTAAGCTAACTGATGCTAAGCTAACTTATGCTAAGATAGCTTATGCTAACTTATGCTAAGCTAACTTATGCTAACTCATGCTAAGCTAACCTATGCTAAGCTAACTTATGCTAAGCTAACTTATGCTAAGTTAACTTATGCTAACTTATGCTAAGCTAACTTATGCTTAGCTAAGTTGTGCTAAGCTAATTTATGCTAACTTATGCTAAGCTAATTCATGCTAACTTATGCTAGGCTAACTTTTGCTAAGCTAACTAATGCTAAGCTAACTTTTGCTAAGCTAACTTATGCTAAGCTAATTTATGCTAACTTATGCTAAGCTAACTTATGCTAACTCATGCTAAGATAACCTATGCTAAGATAACTTATGCTAACTCATGCTAAGCTAACTTATGCTAAGCTAACTTATGCTAAGCTAACGTATGCTAACTCATGCTAAGCTAACTTATGCTAAGCTAACTTATGCTAAGCTAACTTATGCTAAGCTAACTTATGCTAACTCATGCTAAGCTAACCTATGGTGAGTTAGCTTAGCATAAGTTAGCTTAGCACAGGTTAGTTTAGCATAAAGCAGCTTAGCATAAATTATCTTAGCATAAATTAGCTTAGCATAAGTTAGCTTAGCATAAGTTAGCTTAGCATAAGTTAGCTTAGCATAAATTCCCTTAGCATAAATTAGCTTAGCATAAATTAGCTTAGCATAAGTTAGCTTAGCATAAGTTAGCTGAGCATAAGTTATGCTAAGCTTACTTATGCTAAACTAACTTATGCTAAGCTAATTTATGCTAAGCTAATTTATGCTAAGCTAATTTATGCTAAGCTAATTTATGCTAAGCTAACTTATGCTAAGCTAACTTATGCTAAGCTAACTTATGCTAAGCTAACTTATGCTAAGCTAACTTATGCTAAGCTAACTTATGCTAAGCTAACTAATGCTAAGCTAACTTATGCCAAGCTAACTTATGCTAAGCTAACTTATGCTAAGCTAACTTATGCTAAGCTAACTTATGCTAAGCTAACTTATGCTAAGCTAACTTATGCTAAACTAATTTATGCTAACTCATGCTAAGCTAACTCATGCTAAGCTAACTCATGCTAAGCTAACTTATACTAAGCTAACTTATGCTAAGCTAACTTATGCTAAGCTAACTCATGCTAAGCTAACTTATACTAAGCTAACTTATGCTAAGCTAACTTATGCTAAGCTAACTTATGCTAAGCTAACTTATGCTAACTCATGCTAAGCTAACCTATGCTAAGCTAACTTATGCTAACTCATGCTAAGCTAACTTATGCTAAGCTAACTTATGCTAAGCTAATTTATGCTAAGCTAACTTATGCTAAGCTAACTTATGCTAAGCTAACTTATGCTAAGCTAACTTATGCTAAGCTAACTTATGCTAAGCTAACTTATGCTAAGCTAACTTATGCTAAGCTAACTTATGCTAAGCTAACTTATGCTAAGCTAACTTATGCTAAGCTAACTAAGTTAAGTTAGCTTAGCATGAGTTAGCTTAGCATGAGTTAGCTTAGCATAAGTTAGCTTAGCATAAGTTAGCTTAGCATAAGTAAGAGTTAGCTAAGTAAGAGTTAGCTTAGCATAAGTTAGCTTAGCATAAGTTAGCTTAGCATAAGTTAGCTTAGCATAAGTTAGCTTAGCATAAGTTAGCTTAGCATAAGTTAGCTTAGCATAAGTTAGCTTAGCATAAGTTAGCTTAGCATAAGTTAGCTTAGCATAAGTTAGCTTAGCATAAGTTAGCTTAGCATAAGTTAGCTTAGCATAAGTTAGCTTAGCATAAGTTAGCTTAGCATAAGTTAGCTTAGCATAAGTTAGCTTAGCATGAGTTAGCTTAGCATGAGTTAGCTTTGCATAAGTTAGCTTAGCATAAGTTAGAGTTAGCTTAGCATAAGTTAGCTTAGCATAAGTTAGAGTTAGCTTAGCATAAGTTAGCTTAGCATAAGTTATCTTAGCATAAATTAGCTTACCATAAATTAGCTTAGCATAAATTAGCTTAGCATAAATTAGCTTAGCATAAGTTAGCACAAGTTAGCTTAGCATAAGTAACCTTAGCATAAGTTAGGATAAGTTAGCTTAGCATAAGTTAGCATAAATGAGCCTAGCATAAGTTAGCATAAGTTAGCTTAGCATAAGTTAGCATAAGTTAGCTTAGCATGAGTTAGCATAAGTTAGCTTAGCATAAGTTATTATAAATTAGCTTCACATAAGTTAGCTTAGCATAAGTTAGCTTAGCATAAGTTAGCTTAGCATAAGTTGGCTTATTATAGGTTAGCATAAGTTAGCTTAGCATTAGTTAGCATAAGTTAGCTTAGCATAAGTTAGCATAAGTTAGCTTGGCATAAGTTAGCATAAGTTAGCTTAGCATAAGTTAGCTTAGCATAAGTTAGCTTAGCATAAGTTAGCTTAGCATAAGTTAGTTTAGCATAAGTTAGCTTAGCATAAGTTAGAATAAGTTAGCCTAGCATAAGTTAGCATAAATTAGCTTAGCATAAGTTAGCTTAGCATAAGTTAGCTTAGCAAAAGTTAGCTTAGCATAAGTTATCTTAGCAAAAGTTAGCCTAGCATAAGTTATCATGAATTAGCTTAGCATAAGTTAGCATAAATTAGCTTAGCATAAGTTAACTTGGCATAAGTTAGCATAAGTTATCATAAGTTAACTTAGCATAAGTTAGCATAAGTTAGCATAAGGTAGCATACGTTAGCATAACGTAGCATAAGTTAGCTTAGCATAAGTTATCATAGCATAAGTTAGCTTAGCACAAGTTCGCATAGGCTAGCTTAGCATAAGTTAGCTCAGCATAAGTTAACTTGGCATAAGTTAGCATAAGTTAACTAAGCATAAGTTAACTTAGCATAAGTTAGCATAAGTTAGCTTAGCATAAGTTATCATAGCATAAGTTAGCTTAGCACAAGTTCGCATAGGCTAGCTTAGCATAAGTTAGCTCAGCATAAGTTAACTTGGCATAAGTTAGCATAAGTTAACTAAGCATAAGTTAACTTAGCATAAGTTAGCATAAGTTAGCATAAGTTAACTTAGCATAAGTTAGCATAAGTTAGCATAAGTTAGCTTAGCGTAATGTAGCATAAGTTAGCTTAGCATAAGTTAGCTTAGCACAAGTTCGCATAGGTTAGCTTAGCATAAGTTACTATAAGTTAGCTTAGCATAAGTTAACTTAGCATAACTTAGCATAAGTTAGCATAAGTTAGCTTAGCATAACTTAGCATAAGTTAGTTTAGCAAAAGTTATCTTAGCATAAGTTATCTTAGCATAAGTTAGCTTAGCATAAGTTAGCTTAGCATAAGTTAGCAGAAGTTGTTTTAGCATAAGTTAGCTTAGCATAAATTAGCATAAGTTAGCTTATCATAAGTTAGCAGAAATTAGCTTAGCATAAGTTAGCATAGCATACGTTAGCTTAGCATAAGTTAGCATAAGTTAACTTAGCATAAGTTAGCTTAGTATAAGTTAGCAAAGCATAAGTTAGCAAAGCATAAGTTAGCATAAGTTAGCTTAGGATAAGTTAGCATAAGTTACTTTAGCATACATTAGCATAAGTTGGCATAAGAGGGAATCGGGCAATCTGATCGGCCGAGGGAATCGGGCGATCTGATCGGCCGAGGGAATTGGCTTAGCATAGCTTAGCATATCTTAGCATGGCTTCCTGTCAATCAATGTAACATCCTCGTATACTAATGGGTTTGAAAGCATTTTATCGGCATCTGCAGGCCAAAAAGTCATACAAAAATCACACAAGAAAATATAAATTACAAATATATACTTCTTTTGACAGCATTTAAATAAGAAAGGAGAACAACATGACAATAAGACCACAACATAAAAGTAACAGTAACAATAGTATTCATTGTTACGCTCTACTACGACTTGCTTAAAGAAGTCAATATGACTCAAAATGTGCAAATCTCCCCCCCTAAAAACAGTGAAGAATATATAACTACATCAACTCAGAATGCTTTTCACCAGAACGGCGCTGACATTCGTCTCAAACAACTTTTGAAGCCTCGTCAGTATACAGTGATTTCAACTTTGTCCACTAAGCCCTCCCCCCCAACTTGAACCGCATCACTCTAAATCTTTACTAAGCAAAAAAAATCACATTTTTGGTCCACATAAAAACACCCTGCGCAAAATGGGAAATTTGTTGTCATTTACTCACTTGGTTTGTTGTTTCTCTGAATTAAATAGTTGAAATTTTCATACTACCTGATTGGCTGCCATTGTCGTGGCCGACCCTCCCAGTTTAAAAAGGATTGGACATCTATCCCCCTTTCTGGTGCTGCGTATCAATCAGCTAAAATTTTCGTCACGATTGCGACTTGCGCTTGGCTTCAAACATGCAAGCGCTTTAAGAGAGTTCTACCAAAAAAGAAAGAATAGAATAGTCCAGAATGTCCATCTTTCTCCTCAACTTATGTCTTGGTTTTTCTCACCCTGACTTGTCAGCATTTACGACTTGTCTTCAAGCACGGACACGGCGGGGGCAATCATGATGATGCTGGACTTGAGGGGATAGTATCGCCCCCTCCATGTCTTCCAGAAGATGCACTGCTTCCTCTGGTGCCGTTGTTTGGGTGGCGGGCTTTGGAAGAATCTCCCGTTCAGGTTGGACTGGCCGCAGTTACTGAACCACCAGCCACCTGGAAAAAGAAAGAATAGCAATCGTCTCAAAATGTGTATCAAGTACATACATGGAAATGTGAAAACATGCGGAAATAAGTACTTCTTTTTCCTGCTAAGGCTTTTCTAGGATAAGTGGTGTTAAGGTCATTTTAATTTTTAATACGTACATGGTACATTACTTGACAATGATTGCTACTTAAAAACTTACTTGTTCTAATAAATTCTGTTCAAGACCAAATCTTACAGAGGCATTAAAATCCATTCTAAAATGAAACATGTGTATTTTTTTATGTTTAGTTTCCAGCAATTTAATGGCGTAGTGAATGTTAGAAACACAACAAAAGTCTTTGTTGTCAATGCTCACCAGAAAGATGTTTGGCACAGTTGGTGTCCTTTTTGAGGTCGTTGTCCTGATCGCGGGTGGAAAACGGAAGCCCGGCAGCGGCGTCGGATGCCAGCGCGCTCTCCAGAGGACTGAATGCGGCGGCACCTCCGTCCAGGATCTGAAGCAAGTACTTGCTCTCTGCTCCGCCCAATTTAAACGGGAGGCTGATGGACGCCACGTCGTTGCCCCAGTCGGACAGCTCCGTTTTGAGGACGTAGCCGCCATTTTTGGCCATGGCGTGAATCTTTTCCAGTCCCAACCAGAATTCTCCTAAAGAAAACAAGCACAAATGATACGTCAGTCAGTCAGTGACTTGCTGCAGAATTCTCCTCACCTTACCCATCTTTAAAAAAAAAAAAAGTTGTACTTGTAATACCAAAAGCGACCACTACACGGCGACAATTTGCGGACTATGAACTATTTAAAATGTTATAAATAAATATAATGTGACAATTTACACCTGTCATGCCATGATATATTTTTATCGATATGACAATTGAATACGATGTTAGCCTGTTGCATTAATACAGTTTAAAAAAAAAAAAAGCTGGAATATGGCTTATATAGACAAAAATGTATGGTTACGCGATGTGTGTAAACGTACCGTTAAGGTTGCCGAAGCCTTTCTCGTAGGCAGCCCACTGTTGGTCAAAATCCACCGAACCGTCTTGCCGCTTTTGGACCACCGTCCAACCGCCATCTGAAAAGACGCAATTGTGTTATTTGGGAAACTCAAATGGGGGAAAAAAATTCCAAGTCAAAGTTTTAAGATTCGCTTACCGGCTGTCATATGGCAGAGGACTTGGAATGGTTCAACGTTCCCCGGCTGGATGGTGTAGACCCCGCTGGTGGTCTCGCCTCGCAAGAATAGCTCGTGGCAGTCGGATGCCATTTCTGGAAAGATTGACAGAAGAAGAAAATGAATACATTGGGAAAGAAAAATGCTCACATTTTCACAAAAATACAAACTCGTATACACTTGTACTACATGGCAAAAGTTCAATGAAAAGAATGAATTTTCAAAACATCGGTTTTACTTAAAATTGTGGAGTTTGAATTTCAATCGAATTGGAATCATAGGTGAATAGATTAGGCTTTTAAACGGACTATTATGTTCTTGAAGCACTCTTTTAATATCTCCCCCTTTCCAAATAGCGTATTTGAGAAGTAGGGCCCTCGTGGTAATGTTTGCAAATAAAGCTATCGTTGTTATCTTGTCTGCTAGACTCAGCAAGCAAGCAAACCTGGCGTGAGAATTTCTCCCGTGGCAATAAATACGACCTTTCTCCCAGTTCCCGGAGCACGCTTCCCTTAAATCAACTGCTCCCCTCCTTTGCATACCTCAACCCCCACCCGAGAATTCCGACACCCCCCCCCCCCCCCCCAGCAACTTCCTCGGGCATGCTTTCCTCACGTGCGTGGCGGCCCGTCGGTGTGCGTGGCTGCTGCGTGTTCCGTGCATGGGTGCCGAGTGACGGACGGATGGATGGGGGGGGGGGGGGGGGGGGGGGTATTGTGTGTGTGTATGGGGGGGGGGTCTGTTGTTCTATTTTCAGTTGGGTTTATAACGTAGGGGTCAAACGAGGATATGGAAGGCGCCAAAGAGGCTGAGAAAAGAGTTTTAAGTACATAATTTCATTACATAGTAGTTTTATCGGGTGAAATCCTACGCCAAAAACACAATAAATAATGTATAAGATCTAAAAAATAACTATTATAAGTATACAAGTATAAAATAAATAAGTATAAGTATATTGAAATACTGTTGTTAACAAGAATTTATAAAAATAATGCATTAATGTGTCAAAAGTTATTTGTTTATCAGTTATATTTAGATATAAATGTATATATATTTACATCATAACCAACAGATATGTTGAAATGGTACAATTTCCAAAAATGTTATCATTTAAAGTCAATTCAATAATAATATGTTGAAATGGTACGATTCCCAAAAATGTTATTCAAAGTCAATTCAATAATAACACCGTTTTTTAAGCCTACGATGATTGGGACTGTTTTGTCGATGACATAAGTAAATATATTGGAAGATAATCCATAGCTAAAAATATATCTGAATAGTCCTGTTGTTTATTGTTCAAGTAGACGCTTGCCTCGACCTCTGACCCGCGAGTTTGAACCCTTGGCCGGGGACGGCCGCGTGCCGCTTCGGGGCAGGGGGTTCTCCTGAACTTTAGCATACTTCTTACTCATTCAAATAAGAGCGTGACGAAGAAGAGGAGGAGGAGGACGAAGAGGAGGAGGAGGAGGTACGAACGAGAGGTGTGGGGGGGGGGGGGGGGATTGTCTGATTCCCTGACAGAAGTAGGGGAAAGGTTACTCCTTCTGGATGGATACGCGTGCGACAAAGTGGGATGTCTCTTAAAATAGTTTTCAAAGTTTGCGGGGGAACAAATTGTATTCCAGGAAAAAGGCAAATGGTGGTGGGCTGAAGAAAGGCGCTTTCCGCCGGTGACCCCGAATGAACGCTCCCCAGAGCAGCCACCAACTTTAGCCCACTTGGCATTTTGTCAAACAAGCTGCCTTCTTATTTGTTCTGATGTAAGAGACGAATAAAAAAGGGAGAACTTTAACCCGTGGGATCGGCTTTGGCCGCCATTCAAGGCTATAGAAGTCCATGCCAATTGGACAGGGAGGGATGGCATGCATTCAACTCAATCAAAAATCATCATTTTGGTCTTCTTTAAAATAACAATGAAATAATACTTTCATTTACAGAGACCTAAATTGGAGAATATACATATTTAAGTTAAAATTGCCCTATTGACAATAATTATATTATAATTATTATTATTACAAAAGAAACGGAAAAGATAGACTCAAACTTTTTGTGAGGGTTGGGCACAGATCTCGATTTTTAGGGTTCTGGGGATGTTTTTTTTCCCAAATCCGAGCACGACTACAATAGCCTTTAATTGGAGCTTTACAAGTAAAGTGGCCTTGGTCAACACCCCATTGTTTCATCCTAATGAAGACGCTCAAATTACATCTGCTGCGTGCCGGCGTCAAGCTGAGCCAAAAAGCCTGCTTCTTTTTTTTTTTTTTTTTTAACGGAACGACGGCACTTGATCCTAATTGCCAGCGATGTAAAGCTTCCCTACCGACAGATGGCCGGCCGCGTTTGGCGTCGGATTGGGTGCAATTCACTTAAGGCGGAGTGTCAGAGCGGATTTAAGAGGATGCTTTTTTTTTTGCCTTTTACTTACCGACTGGAGAGTCGCGTTGCTCGGTGGCGCCGTTGGCGAGGAAGCCGTCGCCGCCGTCGCCGTTCCCCAACGGTCGCTGTTTCGACTGTTGAATCTAAACAAATCCAGAAAAGACAACATCACTAAAAAGCTTTTTTTCAAGTAGAAACACTAGAGTTGATGCTAACTTGTCAAGTGACAGTAATGAAGCAAAATGATGAAAAACTAAGTGAAAAAATATCAAAAAACTCTGACTTTCTATATGTGAGAGAACAAAAAGAAAAGTGAAATCTGCACACCTGACTTTGCAGCGTTCTAATGCGCACATTCTGCTTGTCCAGTTTCTCCTGCTGGAGTCTCATCCTCGCCATCAGATCGTCGATGCGTCTGTTTTGAGCCTCCAGCATCATCTAAAAGAAAAAACCAAACCATTAAAATCCAGATGAATGCAGAAATTTCATCAAAGAAAAACAGCAGCAATTCTCCCTCACCACAATTGGTGCTTATGTAACACCAATGTTTCCACCTCAGCACTAAAAAATCTCTTACACATAAGTGCTGCTCTATAAAGTTGCACTAATCAGTGTGTGTGTGCGTGACTTGTAAAGTGAAAGATTGTGCGGCATGCACATTTGTCTTCACGCGTGTGTCCAGCACGCACTTACATCACGTACTCAGTGCCATGTTCTCTTACCACATTAAACGTAATTTGATTAGAATTCAATGGCCGTTATAAGAAATGATTTAAAAACAACAACTATGAGAAACATTATTGTGAACTTGCATTAGTTTCCCTTGGAAAAATATGAACATTTGTTGATCGGGATTCACATTTATGGATGACATATTCGAGTGGTGTTGTCTGCCAAAATGGACTCCCCACGACAGTTTCTGCTAAAAAAGCATCAAAAGAATCTCAAGTCCTCTTACCTGGACGGCGTGGGCTTCCGTGGAGTTGTTGACGCGGGCTGGAGGCGGCGGCGCATGGTCCAGCCTCTCCTCCAACCGCCTGAGTCGGTCCCGGACCGAAGTCCCTTCCTGGCGCATCTCGTCCGTCTTCTCCCTGAGCTCGGCGGTGACGTTGAGCAGCTGTCCCTCACGGTCCTCCAGTCCCCTGGCCCTGGCCTTGAGGACCTCGCCGTCGGCCCTCAGTCTGTGACTCTCCTTTCCCAGCTCGCTCAGGGTGCGGTTGTAGACCTTGATCTTGGCGAAGATGTCCCTCATCTGGACTTTGGTCTTGTCCACGTGCTCTTTCAGCCCCTGGCCCAGCTGCAGGAGGCCGTGGGCGATGACGTTGACGTCGTCCCAGGCTGCAAACTGCACCCGCTTTTCCTTCTCCGAAGGGAAGCCCGTGGCCAAAGCCAACGCCAGGCAAAGACTCAAAGTGGCTAGGATGGTCTTCATTGTCCTCAGGTGTCTCTTCTTCTTCTCCTGTTGCTATTCTCTCTGGGCTTTGAATGAACGAGCTGTAGAGTCTCCGAGCTGGACTGTTATATACCTCCGGGGGCGCCGGTGGCTGGCCATTGGCCCGCCCCCCGGAGAAGGAGGGGAGCGCTGTGGCTTCCTCGCTCGGATTTCATTCCCTCCTCCGCCTCTCTGTTAACTATTCATGGGGGAGACACAAAAGGATGGTGATAGAACAAAACGTGCGCTTTGCTTTGGACACAACATGTACGTTTCATGTACTACATGGAAACTTTACGGGATATTCCTTCCCCGTGGAGATATGACAACTGAAGGTTTTTTTCCAATGCTAAAATGCAAATGTGTCAAACAACAGGTGTCAATGGAGTTTTTAGTTAAATAAAAAACCTCAATGTTAAATTATTCTAAGGCATTTTACTATAGCACAAATAAATTGAATATTAACCACCCTGTAAAGAAGCTTAGTAAATATGAGCAATAGCTCATATCATAAATATATTTGTAAACATTAAGGATTTTTAAAAAATTAGGAAATCATGATGATTAAAAAGGTGGATATTAATGTAGTTTCATATTATTGAAATACAGTCCAGTCAAAATGGATTGGACGTCTAGTGCTATTAATGGCAAACCATGAGTTAAAAAATGATATAATTTGTGCAATAAAGCGTTAAGATCTCGGATTGTGTGGTCTTGAGCGCAAAGAGTTTTTGTCCTACAAAAAGTCTGCTAGCCTAATGCTAAGATAAAATGCAAAACTTCATAGACACGCTAATAGGAATGATCATCATAACATAGCAACCTATTCTCAAAGAGGTCTGACAGGTTAATTTATGACAAATATTGAAGATTGTTAATCTATTTCCTTGCTTTCAGTGTTTTAAGCGCCAATAAGACATAGTTATTCTGCAGCCAATGACAAAAAAAGTTAATTTTCAAAACAACTCCACTTTGCCTATTACCACCAACACCATTTCCAAAAGTTTTGGGACTCTACTGCACTTAAAAATGCCAATGCCTTGCTCAACTTATAAAGGACTTAAAAACCTCTTTGTCTTTTCATCTTCTGATCAACCAGAAAATGACATTAAATTTTCTATCAAGGATGGCGTTAAAGAACATATCCAGATCACGGGAGGCTGAACCAGTGTGAGAATTAGGGGAAAGTTCACAGCACAAAAAAAGGGCCACATCACAAGCTACAAGCTGTTTTTTTTTTCTTCCCTTTTTTTTTTTACAACCTCTGCTGGGAGCTGTACGTAACACGGCGCTTACAAGACAAAGCCAGAACAGAGCGGCCTTAACCCTCTCCTGTCCACAGCCGACGCAGACTAAGTAGGTGAAAGGTAACCGCTGACTGCCGGCGGGCCTGGGGCCAAATTCGGTTGCGGCAGAGGAATTAGCGCAGCCCTCGCTTTTGCGTCTGGAATGTAACAAACATGGTTTGTACTCTCTCTCTCCCTTTAGCCACGGCAAAAGCCAACATGCTTTTTCCATCTGGATTTACCAAAATTTCCCAGTTCCTGGCATAAAATAACCCTTTGGCCGTAGCGTCTACGGGAAATGATAGCGGATGATGAGAATATTTGAGAAATTGGACTTGAATTCGTCACCGGGTGTTCACGGCAATTGGCGTCCAAGCCATTTGGTGAGGGAGGGCTACATGAAAGACCAAGACCTAATATTAGCAATAACAGCATTGAACACAACTGCCAGTAAAAGTGCCAGACATACTTTCCCCTAATCCATAGCAATATTTCATTTTTCGCCTACTCTATTTTACAGATTTTATTGAACCGTATATTCTTTTTAAGCCAAGCAAGCATCCTTATTTTTTTTTCTACTGAGCAAAACATCCTAACGTTTTTTCATGTTAGCCTATGAAATAAATGCTATTGGTATATGAATCGTGCCATTCTGGTTTAATTAGCAACATTGTAGTAAATAATCCATCCAAAAAATGGGTTATTAAATTCTGCACGACGGAATAAACGAGATCAGAACGGGCCCGAAAATAGTTTTGTCCAGCTGCGCCTTTTTCCCTAATCAGTGACAGATCGACACTTGAGCACATCTGCTGATTCAATTTCCCAAAATGGCCGCTCCCATCCCAACCGGCATGCTGACCTTTTACCCACATTCCGAGCCGGGAACATCTGTAGTTCCCTTACAAGTCCATTTCTGAGTCATGGAGCAGGAGATGGAGAGAACAAAAGTTGGACAATTTTTGCTCTCTGAATCATAGATGGATAAATGGCCAACGTACTATTGTATACTTTAAGGCGTTACATTGATATGAAATATTATAGCAGCAACTACAAAAGCCTGAATGGGACCTTGAGCTAAATTACGGGCCCGGGACTCTGGATTTACTCGTTCTAACCAATTAATTATTCATTAGTGAGGGATGATAATGAGTGTAATAAATGTATAAAAAAATAATGGGGGTGTCTTACCTCAACGTTCCAAGTGGTGAAGCCAGAATATGAAGTGCAGAAAATCCCCAGCAATGGCGTTCCTGGATCTCTTCTCCATCAATTTGGATCACTTTTGTTACTCTGTAAAATTAGAAAGGATTCAAAATGTTAATTAAAAGAAAATAAAAGTAAAATAGGTATCTGTAAATGGCTGATTTTCCTAATGCGATTGTTGAGTCTGGAAAATGAAGAAAATACAAGTGGAAATCTCAAATAAAATCATTGGAAGTATAAAAATACACACACAAAATATAATTACCCCTACATGGCCAAATGTGTCATATTTGATACACATTTCTCAGAAATTACATTTAAATTGTTGTAGTCTTTTTGTTCGAGGAATTATTAAAGGCTCAGAGTTTAAAAATCTAGTCAATTATTAAGTGGTTTGGGCTTTAAAGTGTTAAATAACTGTATTGAACGGAAGCCTTGGAGTGGACGTCTACCATCGTCAATGGCAGTAAATGAGTTCATCATAAATGAGTACATACATTTAAGAGGGGAAGAAAAATCCACTTTGTTGCTGACATCTCCCCATTTGATCATTTCCACCTGTTTCCCCATCTCAACAGTCCAATCAAGCTCAAAACTGCCCCCCAGTGGTTAATGTGTGCTAAAAAAACAGAGTTCCCCCTCTTTTTCTCATGCTTTGCACTAAAACACGCACCGAATCATCTCTCACAATAATAATAGACATGTAGTGGCATGAACATGAAACCCATTTATTTTTTTTGGTCACCGTCCCATACCGAAATCGATTTCAGTTTCAGTTTCTGTCCAGTTCCTGAGCCAAATGAGCCTCCAAGCTGGTGGGATGCAGAAAAGTACACCATGTACACATTAATGAATATATTTATTTGTATACAGTCTATAAAAAAAGGCTGTCCTCGTTTGGTTTCAATGAGTTTTAAGGAGTTTCAAGGAGTTTCAAGGAGTTTCAAGGAGTATCAAGGAGTATCAAGGAGTATCAAGGACTATCAAGGAGTATCAAGGAGTATCAAGGAGTATCAAGGAGTATCAAGGAGTGCCAAGGAGTATCAATGAGAGTCGGAAAAGTGAATGAGAGACGGAAAATTTAGCTAATTATGCTAATTCTCAATAAAGCGGAGAAAGCTCTTGCGAGTGTGAGAAAGAAGGTCATTTGGAAATGAGACTTCCTGCGAGATTTATTCAAGACCATTCCATTCCCCGAGTGAAATATAAAACGTGAATTTGTCGAAGGTCTAAGACAGATCCCATGCTTCAAATTACGTAAAAAGCATAGCTACAATGTCAGGGGATTTGCACAAATAGCCCAAGGAAGTCTTTCTGACCAAAATGTCTCCAAGGTGGCGACTTTTTCTCCCCAAAGTTTAGCAAAGGCCTCTTTTTGTGGTTCCAGAAGTACACCCCACATCCCCACCCTCATTCCACCCACAGATGGTTCCGCGTAGGATTCCCATGGACTAATTGACCTCTTGTGGAAAATTCCAAGCAAGCATTCGGAACGCTATTAAATTGGTGCTAATGACACAAACATGTTAGCAATTTATCACGGCAGAAAATAAAGGTTCGTTATCACATTATGACTTGATATGTTTCATCCTATACTGTAAGTAGCACGTATTCACCTAAAAAGGTTAGGGTACAATTTTGAAAAGATAACATTATCATGTAATAATTATTTTTAAACCATTACAGAATTGTTTATTTTTTTAAAAATAAATTCTCGGAATTAAGTAAAATAAAACATCCACTTAACGTCTATCATTCTTTTGACACTTTGCATGAAAGCTGTGACCTTGACCATCTGCTTAGTTAACTAATTTATTAACCTTGTTAATCCGTGTTAATCTTTGCCAATCCGGGAAGTAACAAGTGCTTTGTTAATGGTTGAAAAAGTCCGGTTAGAAACGAACCAGGCTGTGTGGCCCTGATTGATAGAAAAAAAAGGAAATATTTGAACTCGTCATCAAATGAACAAACAAAGAAATAAAAATCAACACGTTTTATAACAATAAGTATAAAAATAAATGTGAATAAAGACCTAAATGTACGTCTATTTCCATGAAATGCTCTTTTCAATATCAATTCCTCCCTTTTACTAACTACCATCACACATATCCTGCACACTTAACCGCGAATGAGCAGCTGGCGGCGCATGGCGGGCCAGAGTTCAGTCAAATTTGTTGATATCTCGTCTGCGTTCGCACCTGCTGTTGTCGTGCGGTGACGCCGTGGCGTTTGAATTGTGGGCGGAAAAGACGTTGGCCAAGCAGGGGAGATGGAGAATGTGAAAAATAAATCCCTGCTTTGTTTTCACGACCTTCGCACGGCCAAGTCTCCCCCGCCTTTGGCTGGCTTTTAAAAGCCAATCAACAGACCTGTTTGGCTTTTTGCGGCGCGCCATCCGGCACTCTTTCCCTTTTGCTGCTTATTTTTCCCGATTGCGGTAGTCCGGCTCCCACGCTAGTGCCGTTTGATCGTGCAGGCTTTTCAGCCACCTTTCATGTATTTCCAGAAAAACTCAGCAATTTGAGCCTTTTCCTGCACTTAAAGACGGTTTTGGCAAGCAATTTGTGTAAATTCTTTCGGACTTCGAGGGAATGAGGGCGTTTCAGTGCGGTTGACGGTGATGGACGTCTAATTCGAATAGCTTTTAGCCTGGAAATGGCCTTTTTAGCAATGTGAAGTGAAATCAAGGCTTGTAATTTACTGTTATTATTACTTATACAAAAAAATCCTACTGAATTTCAATGTAAAATTCTTCAGATGAACTCATACCTGTCAACTGGTACGTTCTCGCCGTAATTGGTACAACTGAAAGCCCATTTTTATATTGGTACGCTGTACACATGAAAATGGTACGCTAAACGGTGATTTTGAGAAAAAAAAATAAATTAAGGCACTTTCTAGCCATTTTTCACCATCCGCCATTGTTTCTTCCCGGAAACGCATGTCTGCCAAGTGATATATGTACCGGCGCCTCTGATTGGCTAAAAAAAAAAAGATCATGATAAACATTTCGTTTTGTAACACTTTCACCATGTGATTTCCGTTTCCTGTTCCCTTGTTTATGTTTACTTGTCTACTTGTTGTTCGTGATTTTTTACAAAAAAGTAAAGTGGTAAGATTTTCCATGTATTTATACATATATGTAAGGGCGAAAACAAAATTTGGTAAGATCACAAATGGTTCGAGGTTGACAGGTATGTGAACTATTTCATTGGTTTCAACAATCGGACATATAACATTTGACAACACTAAGAAAACCTTCCTACTGTTCCAACAGCACAAACGAACCCCTTGTTTAACCACGATAGACATCTAAGTCAAGTCCAAATGCCAAATAAGGTTTTACATTTACAGCAATCCACTTTTTTCCCCTTCTAAAAAACTCCCTTCAGGGCCCACGTTGAACTTGATTTGCAAAACTTGCCTCAACTCGCTTGAATTATTTGAAAACTATGTGAGAAAGAGAAAGCGACAGCAGATGTGGCAAGATAAGTAAAAGGCGGCCAACGTCCTATAGTAACCTCCCGATTTGAGTGTATTAATGGCGCCCTTTGGGCCTCTTTTATGTAAAGTACAGCGACCTGACCCGTGTCATAGCCCAGTTTTTTTTGGACGCCTCTTTAGTCCCCCGGAGGCTTCGTGGCGGTCCTGCTACGCATCCTGTGAGGCAGCATGGGAGAAACAAAGATTTCAAATCGCCTGCCAAGTTCTACTCAGCTCTATCAACGAGACAAATATAGCTGGGATTATGGCGTCAGTGCAAGTAAACCACTCAATATTGTCGGCTTTGTTTGCCTTTACTCACTTTTCAAGGTACACCTGACTCGCTAATTCCTGTCTGGGATCATGTATTATTAATATATTCATTAACACCGGGGTAGTTAGTGAAATTAGGATGTCTAAGGCAGTCAATGTCAGGGAAAAAGAGAGAAACCTAACGGAGCACACAGATAGAGAATACCAGTTTGGCCTAAGCAGCCAAACTCAAAGAATCCTACACTCACCAAAATGTCCTCACATTTCATTTTGAGCCCATAGATTTGTGTTAAATGGGCTATTCTGTTATCAATGGCTTTTCTCACCTCTGACCTTTAACCTTATAAAGCCCAAATGCAATCACCACTTCCATTTCATATTTCAAACATATCCTGCAAGTTTGATAATAATCCCTACATTCAATCTAGAGTTATCCCGAACACAAACAAGCAAAGAGAAACACTAAATCAAATACTACACAACCTCTGCCTTCAGTCTACTGGCCGGGGGAACAAAAAACGACTGGAAATATGAAATTATTATTAATTATCAAGTAAACAAAAGTCCAAATGAAAATAACATTTGTTATTATTCCTAAAACATGAGCCACGAGAAAAAGAATAACAAGAAGCATGGAGGGCGGGCCTCATTCCAATTCATTTTTAAACATGATTTCTTAACTACGCTCTTCGATATTTGAGCCGCAGGCTTCGTATTTTCTGGACTGCGTTATATTTTCTTAATAGTTTGGCTTACTCAAGTGCGACGTATGTTTTTTTTCTCTTAGAATTGACAGCCTATTCTAATTAGTTTGTGTTTTGCTTTGGTTATGTTAAAATAAAGCTGTTATGTTAAGAGATGCATATTTTGTTATTGTTACTTTGACTTGTTTTTTTCTGGTTTTCCGATCAAATCCCCAAAAATGCGACTTATGTATATATTTTTTGCTCTACATTGTGC
Source organism: Stigmatopora nigra (assembly GCF_051989575.1). NCBI lineage: Eukaryota > Metazoa > Chordata > Actinopteri > Syngnathiformes > Syngnathidae > Stigmatopora > Stigmatopora nigra. Next base: position 9,292,011 of record NC_135516.1, read on the forward strand.
ATTGTTTGACTGGGGCGACTTCTCAGATACATATGGAAGTATATGTATAATTAGGTGCTGCTCTAAAACATATACGTGCACTTTACAAATTGCTTTTTTCTGTTATGGTCAATGGATGAACAGCTTGCTAAAATATCTGGTCAGTTATTTTGTTTGAAATTTAGGACGTTTGAAGGAAAACATACTAGTTTATGCCCGAAAGAAAAACAGACGACTGACAACACAGTGGCCTTGTTTTTTTTCCCTCATGAGAAATAATAATTGTCGATAAGCGTGGAAAGACATGTTTCACTTGTGTTGTTTTCTAAGTGCTTGGCACTGACCTTGGCGGCTTGGAGACAAACAGGGAGATGGCTGGCCTTGCTTTGTTTGCGGGAGAGGGTGAGCGACAAAAACCCAATGAAGATGATGACATGGCTTGGACATCTTTCTGTAAATTAAAGGGGAAAATAACAAGTTAGATTTATGGGAAAATACGGTCAGCCAGAATATTACATTTAAGAAATTGTTGTAAAATATGCATGTTAACAAGATATTTAGTAGACTGCAAATATTTTTAGAAAAATCTAATCATTTCCGATGGAATACAAACCAACACAATCATTAGGGCAGTCGAGCGTGCTGACTACCGAGCTAATAAATAGCAGTTGGAAGAATTGATTAGAATCCTTGTTCTTGCTAACTTTCTCATGATCAGCTTTCCTTCAATTCTCCCAAAAATGTGAGGTCACACAATGATTTTGTGTTTTATTGCTCAGCACTCGGGAGTCCAATTAAGTACATACATAAAAGACTATCCCATCTGCGTCGTTATGGGCTACGCTTTGTGCACTGTTACATAATCGTTGGGACAGGATATGGCCATCCATCCTCGTACCGTTCCCACAAACTTGGGAGAACGCTATTCCCCAAAATTGAGTTCCAGTTCAACGACCTCTGAATGCTCCAGTTTACAATGTGATTTTGGACAGTAAAAACAGTTTGGGAATGTCCTTTTCTTGTTCCAACATGACTATGGACCAGTGCACAAAAGCTGGAATGGGAGCGTTTGGTTTGCACAAAGTACTGATCTCCACCAAACACAGTACTTTTTTGGATTTATTCTGGACTGTCTGCATGTGTGTCGTTATACCTTTGTGAGTTTTCGTGAGACTATCTTGTCTCACTTAGGGGCATTCGTCTAGCGTTGAGCGGGTATAGGGATGGCTCGTTTACCGACTATCTGCAAACACAAGAAAAAGTAGCATTCGAAAACATCCCAAAAAAATGAAAGACTTGCAATTAGCCGTTGTGTAAGGAGTGGCCCATTTTGCACGTTATTAATTTCACAGCTTCAACAATAGGTTTGGTATTAACAAGGTCAATGTGAGAGAAAAAAAAGTTGTATAAACAGGAGTTGAGGTCAACAACAAGTGAAATTGACCTGTTTTCCTGTTCAAACAGCTACTAGAATACGTTCAAGAACTTCAAGATGGAATTCAAATATATTCTTTCAACAGTGAGAAGAAATACAACTCCAGACAAGTTTTCCAAACATTAGAAAATGTAAGCTATACTTAAAAAAACGCTCTGTCAGCTTCCCATTATTGTTTATCTTGTCCACAAAATACAGTTACTAATGCCTCAATCTTACTCAAACCTGAGCCAAAGTGCTGGCATAGAAAATAAAGCCAAATATTAGATAGCATGTCTGAGCATAAACACAGCCAGACAAGCTTTGACATTGATACCTTGATGAACAAGCAAGAACAGGCAAAAAAGGCACACACTGGTGGCTACATGAAATAAACACTAGTTTCTGTTATCATTATAAAGAATTGATTTGAGTTATTACAGAAATTCACTTACAGGAGTAGGCGTCACCGTCAATGGTTATTTTAGGTTAATTTATTCAAAGCTTGTAAAGGAGTAAACAAGGAAGTTGATTGCGCTTTGCGAAGGTGGAGTGGTATTTTTTTATTACCTTATTTAACATTGTACGTATGTTAAAAATAAGAGGTTGAATACAAATTATATTCTACCTTGTTTAAATGTTAGAACTGATGGATTTCTTGACAAGAGTAATATTGACCTCTGCTGGTAAGGAACAGAACTGTAATATGCATGTCGTACTACACAAATTATGGGGGTATCCTTCATAACTTGGTCTATTCCAGAATTTGAAAGTTGATATTAATCCTGCACTTAATGACTTACCTGGTGACATCATCAATATTTACAAAATATATACCTGCATTCTATTAAAGATTGGCCGGTGAAACAAATACCCATTATTAAGTATATACTTCATAAGTGGCTACTGTAAATAAACTTTTTAGACTTTGTTACCCTGCTTTCCCCCCACTAGCATTGTTATGATGATCCAGTCCAGTATTTATTTTTCCCTATTAGATTTTTCTTGAATTTCTGCACAAGTTTCATCTTCCTGCATCTTAATCGTTCTTTATAGGTTGAACACAAACCACCACGTTTTAAAACGAAGTCTAATAAATTCTGCTTGTCATTTTAGCATACTTACAAGTAACACGAAAATCTCTACAGTAACCATAAATAACCAGGAGAAATCAAAAACTGGAGTGTGGGGGGAAAAAAGAGAGAAATTTGCAAATGATTCTCTTATGGATCACATTTATTTGAAAAACATTTTAACAAGTGAGATGTGAGCCTTGCCATGTGAAACAAATCAGCTTCAACATCATCTGGTCAGCATCACAACTTGAGGGGGCTCTAGAGGAGGGGGCAAACAAAAAAAAAAACCGGTTAAGACGTGATCTGACATTTTACATCTATTTAGATGCGAGGGTATGTTACTGCAGTAGATGCATTTGCTGCATATATTTAAGCGAGCTCACCTATCGCAGCCTCCTGGCTTCTCTTTCAGACTCGAGAAGTGTCAATACATCTCCTTCCCTGACTGGGCCCTTCACGTTCCTGATGATTGAACGGTTGCTGTCGTCCATGAATTCAACACGGACCTACGAGGAAGACGGCACATTTTGTTCTGTTCTTGGTGGGATGATTTGATGTAGTCCAACAGACATGGATGGTCCTTCTGTGTCTCCAACACTTGCACGTTTTGGTACTTTTTAAGCATTTGTTTTCATCTTGGTTACCGTTTTGTCTCCGCGTTACTTTTGTATTTAAGATCTCTTGCTTTTGTTATTGAAGAGCTGTTTTCCGTCCCATTTTTTTTGAAACACTTGATAAATGAAAAGGGGTTTCTATAAAACTATTTCGTAACCAGGATCACCAGATATGCTGTGGGGAGTTGATTTTACATTACAGTATTGCACTAGAAATTGGGTTTTAATTCAAGCCATTGCCATCTGTAGTTAATTTTATTTTCAGTGATTTATCATCAAATCGAAATAATTAGTTACTAAAATAATCGTCTGGTAAATGTAAAAAATGCGAAGAAATACATATGAGCTACTCCTTACAAGTATTTTTTAAAATAATTGTATAGCCGACATAATACTTTAACGTTGCCTAAGCGTACCTGTGTACATTGTCCCTGGGAGCCAGTTCTTCCAAGCACCCTGGTAACCTGAAAAGGAAAAACAATCCTCATTAAAAAATGATCAAGTAAAAAATACATCGTCTTAGATTAATGTGTTAAATTAGCAGTGACCATACGGCCCTATGTAAAGGAAACGCGATCCGAGCGGTGCCGCAAAGTAATCCGGCCAATAAGAGAAATTTAGCTAACATATTTCGATTTCACGTAAAACATAATATTCTATTTTATATATACTGGCACGAAAATGACGATTTACGAATGGTTAGAGGTTTTTCTTACTCTTGCGAGCTTGATCGGTTGCACGCGGCTGGCGTCCATGTTGGAGGTTCGACCGGAAAGAGAGTTGAGAAAAACCGGAAATACAATCATGACGCGTACGTCATTTTTTTACTATTATTGTTTTTACAGTTTTATGAAATTGCTACGCATGTGGCTTGAAATTGTATACATTTGTTAGAGATTGTGTCGTATAAAAATCTAAAAATAATATTCAACTAAATTTGTTAATTATTTCCCACATGAACCATTCATTCATTTTCGCACGAGGAACGCGACGGGGGTGCTGGAGCGAACTATGTGCAGCAGGCAGGGGAGACCCTGAGGTGGTTGCAAGCTGAAAATCAGTTATACAAATATAATATGTTTGACAATTGTTATTGAAAATGAAGATGTTTTAGAAAATTTTAGTATAATGGCTCTGTAATGTTTACTGCATTGATAGCTGTCAAAAACTTTAACTTTAACATTTTTGGCTGACTTTGTTTTATTTAAGATCAATTCAAATTGAACTCAGTTTCTCCAAAAAGTGTAAGTTGTGATTGGAAAATGTGAGAAAATGTGTTTTTACAAAGGTAGATACGCATAATTTATTTCTTTAACAGAGAAATTAGCTATTTGCAAAAAGGTGCAAAATGCAACCCCATTATGCCCACACTCTCATTGCCGTCAGAGATGCAAGCCTTAAATCACAAGACTAATCCCTGTGAACAGTATTTTTAACTTGCGTTAGGACAGAAAGAGCCGCAATAGGATTAGAGAATCAGTCAAGCGGCCGAATCCCCAACTCATGCAGGTGATCTTCTCCCATACTGAGAGGAGAGCACTACAGCTTTTTCAACTCTTGCCCGAAGGACGACGTCCATTCTAAATGGGATTTCTGTGGAATATCGCTGTCATTCATCTATAGACTTTTTCTTAATTATCCGTTTCTAATTGGTGGCGCCATCACGATGGAGAATATAAAACCCAAGTTGAAAGTGCTGAAAAAGCGACGCTCGAGTCTTTTCGCCACCATAAATCGCGACAAGAGCTTCACGCAAAGCATCGAGGAGCAAGAGAGTGAATTCCCTTTTTCTCAGGACAGTTCCATCAAATTATGGACATCCATGGACAACCTGGACACTCCAGATGAGAAGAAATCTCCCATCCAAAAGACATCAAAAGTGAGGAAACCAAACATCGTCAACCTCAACATAGGCGGGAAAGTATTTCACATCCCCAAACACCTGGTGCTCCGACACCCCAAAACCAGGATTGGAATTCTGGCTCTGTGTGAAAATCCAGCCAAGCGTCTGACTCTCTGCGACGATTACAACGTCTTGAACAACGAATTCTTTTTTGATAGGGACCCCATGTTTTTTCACTACATCTTCCATTATTATTGCAGCAATGTATTGTGGGTGATGGACAGTCTCTGCCCGGTCAACTTTGAAGAAGAGATGTCTTTTTGGGGGCTGAAACTGAAAGACACGCCGAGGTACGGTATTCATGGTACCGTTTAATTGGACTTATTGCATTGAAAAAGTTCAGTTTTTAAGATCTAAAACAATGTTTATTTTAGCTTTTTTTCTTAACATATTTTTAGATTTTACTAAATGATTTTTGAACTAAAAACACAGAAAAAATGATCAAAAAATTACAATTATTGATTTAGAAGGGGTAAAATCAGGAAATTTAATATACATCTATACTCATTTGAATTTGATCCTAAAACCAAAAGTCAGCACTCATGATTGACTTTCCGGGGCCACCCAAAATGATGCAGCGGGCCAGATTTGGCCCATGGGCCGCCACTTTAACACAGTTGATCTAACCGATTAAGTTCAGCCATTCGAACCCCCGTTTGCAGCATACGATTTTCTGCCAATATTTCCCAACTTTCATGGTATTATTGCACATATTTTGACTCAAAACTATTTTGTTAAATGGCAATACATTTCCACACATGATAATTTAACCATCCGCCCTAACGGGCATTTACGCTAAGACACTTGTACTTATACTTGTTGTATAACAATAAAAAAAGATCTTATTTTATCTTTCACTCAGATGCTGCCGAATTCTTTTCGAGGAGAAGGTTGACGACATAAGAGATCAACTGAAGGTCAACCAGGAGTTAATCGATGAGATTAAACCTCACCAGGACGACGAAGGCTACAAGAGAATGTTCTTGGGCACCGTTCGCAAGATTCTGTGGGATTTGATGGAAAACCCTTACTCTTCCATGCCCGCCAAAGCCTTTGCCGTGTTCTCCAGTCTTTTTGTGCTCATCTCCATCGTTTCCATGACGATGAATACGGTGAAAGAACTCAGGCAATACAAACTAGCCGGTAAAACCTACATGGAGTGGGTGGAGATCGCCTCCATCCTTTTCTTCACCTTGGAGTACTTCCTACGCTTACTCACCACGTCTGACATCAAGCATTTTCTCAAGAGCGCCCTCAACTTTGTCGACGTGGTGGCGGTCATGCCCTACTTCATCCAGATCATGTTTGAGGTCTTCGTCCTCGATTCGGAGGACGTCAGCGCCCAGGAAGATTTGAAGACCATGGCCAGGGTTAGCAAAGTCAGCAAGGTGCTCAAAGTGGTCAAACTGATGCGTATCTTCAGGATCCTCAAGCTGGCCCGCCATTCTACTGGCATGAGGGCCTTTGGCTTCACTATTCGCCAATGTTCCGAACAGGTGCTTGACAAGTTCTTTTTTCTAAGCTACTGTTGATTTTGGGGCATTTTTAGAGTCAGGTTTTGTGTTTTTTTGGGGCATTTCTAGTCGTTTTCCCTTGTCGGCCATTTTGAGACAATTTCACATTGTTTCTTGTTATTTTTGGGCCACTTTCTGTTGTTTTAGGGTATTTTCCAGGTTACTTCTCAATTCCTTTTCAATTTAGGGCATTCCCAGGTGTCGTCACTAGCCAGCCATTTTGTGCCCAGGCCGTTTGATGAATAGAAATATTGCTTAACGGTCACCTGATTTTAAATTGGCTTAATTTTTTTTGCGGGTATCAAAGAAGCACTAAATGATTGTTTTTCCAATAATGAAGACATTATTTTTTTTGGTGGGTCTAAGTTGAAAGTAAGTAGAAATCATGAGGGAATTTGATTTTGGGTGTTAATCAGTGATAATGGGGGATTGAATGAACAATATCAACGTATTAGGTTAAATCTGCCATTAAAATAAATTCCGCCCAAAATGTCAGACATGCATTCTTACCTGTATGCTTATCCTTCAGGTGTGTTGTCTGTTTCTCTTCATCGCCATGGGAATCTTCACCTTCTCTGCTCTGATGCATTCAGTGGAGGTGGACCAGCCCGGAACGCCATTCAGCAGCATTCCAGATGCCTGGTGGTGGGCAGCGGTAAGATTTACCATGGCAAAATGGCAACCAAATTGTGTGTGTGTGTTTATGTGTATGTAAGAGTAATCCATGGTAATACAGTCTAGTCTGACTCAATAATTACATTTGAGGGAATTTGCAATTCACTCCTAAAGATTTCCACAATAAGTAATGAAACTTTTCGAAGAAAACATGAAAATGAGTAATACTATTATTCATATTTTAGTTTCTGTACTACCTAAAGATCATCCAAAAGTGACAAAGATACCTTAGAAATTTGATGCACAAAAAAGATCATTCAAAAACATCATATCTATCACAAAAGAGTCACTAATATTAGCTGACCATTTATCCGAGAACCCGTGAAGAACATTGTCTCCATTTGTCCCAGGTGAGCATCTCCACGGTGGGCTACGGAGACGTGGTCCCCATTTCCTACTTGGGCCGCTGCGTGGCCTTCGGCTGCATCTCCTTTGGCATCATCCTCAACGGCATGCCCATCTCCATTCTCTTCAACAAGTTTTCGGACTACTACGCCAAACTCAAGGAGCAAGAGTACACCTTCTCCAACACGGAGCGCACGTTCCAGCTAAAGAAACGTCTCCAGAATAAGTGCAACACTTGCATGCAGCCTCAAGCCGAGGACTCTGACGACGAGGTCCACTACCGGCCCGGCGGGAGGCACACGGCTTTCCAGGGGGAAGAGTGACGCCGAATAGCCTTAAGACGCAAGGGGCTCAAAAGCCAAAGACCGCCATCCGCTATCATGGCAACCAGCAATGTCTATCTAAGCGCATGTGCATGAACGTGAATGGTGATAACGGAATGCAGAACTTATTGTAATTGAGGTATTATTTTAAAACGTCATATAAAAACGCAAACGTCTTTGACTTTATTTGAGTGAAAAGAAAAAATATAATTGGACAAATTGTGATACATATATACTTATACATATATATATATACATATATATATATATGTATAAGTACTTATATATATATATATATATATATATATATGTATAAGTATATATATATCACAATTCGTTCAATTATATGTGTATACTTCAGTAATTATTTAATAAAATCAACTAAAATCAATTTAAAAAATACCAGAACTACAAACAACTAAACTAAAAGCAAGCTTTTTCAAAAGAAAAAAAACACAAACAAAAACAAACCTCCTGTAAAACAAAGCCCTAACTTTTATAACCCAGATTGCTGCAAATTATTAAAACTTTACGTGAAAATAATAAATGTCATCGGGTTTCAGTGAAGAATTACTGGGATTTGCACTTCCGGCCCCCCTGTGGCTAGACAAGGACAAAGCGTAATCATGAGTCCTGTTTGTCATGCGTCCGATCAAATGGAAGCTCAATTCTATTTTGCCTTTTTTTTTTTGGCATGCAAGTCTCTGGACTTGGATTGGAGTATTTTTCCGGGTTACAAACCATATGGTAAATGTTGCAGGTGAGGTGTAAATCATTGGCATAATCCCAAGGTGCTCCATTTATAGTATACTGTAGTTCTGGCGGAGGTGCTGTCGGGGGCTTGGCCACGTTTACATCCTCTCATAAGTTCATTAAGCCATGTCGTTAGCCAAAGAACACGTGTCATTGAGTAAAGATGTGCTGCCATCTGCTTGACATCTTGGCCACAATGGCACTTTCACTCATGTCGGACACCTCACAAACAGGACTTGTTTGGCGCCCATATTTGTCACTTTTTATAACAGATGTGTTTTTTGTCTTTTTTCTTTCTGGGGGCCTTTTCATAAAAGTCAGTAAGGGCAAACTTTAAATACATTCATTTTCCATTCTGCTTCCCCTCAAAAGGGTTCATCTAGGGGGTGCTGGAGCCTATCCCAGCCAACTCTTGAACTAAATTGGCAATCGCAGGGTACAAGGAGATGAACAACTAGTTACACTCATACCTACATACAAGTTAGAATGTTCAACCAGTCTATCCTGCATGTTTTTGGGATATGGGAGGAAACAGGAGTACCTGGAGAAAACCCACGCAGGCAAAGGGAGAACATGCAAACTCGAGAATTGAACCTTGGATCTCAGATCGGTGAGGCGGCCATGCTAACCACTTTTTGAGCGTGGCAATCTTTCAATGGATTCATGTATTTTATTTTAAAAAGGCATATTTTTATTGCCCTGTGCAACACTAATAATACAATCGGAGGTCAAACGGGAGGCAAAATATTCTAAATTTGAGTTTTCTGTTCTATATGGTAATAAAAACATTTAAGAAAATCGAATCAAGAGGGTTGAGATTGGATTCAATTCACCCTATGAATCAAGTCAATCCTGCTTGACCATAAATGATATGGTAGAATGTATTTAAGTCAAGCTTTTTCCATATATCCTACTAAACGTCTTCTCACGGACGTTTCAAACAGGAGAGCTCAGATCATTCTTTATCCTTTTACGAAGACTGGAGCCTTGAAAGGAGTTTCATCATTCTCAATTGCGTGGGGTCAGAACACACTTTTCCTTCCACCAAGGCTGAATACATTTCTCAGACCTTGTGTGACCTCAGCATTTTGGAAGCCATCAGTTCAGTTGGAGCACCTATATTGTATAGAAGACCCCTTAACCCCTTCATTAGTCATCTCATCCTATATTACACTCTCTGAGCCCTCTAACCATCTGAATCTCTGAGGTGAGGTGAGGTGAGGAACGACGCCGCCATCACGTCTTTGCTGAGACAAGCGTTTGTGGAAGTACAGGAGAGGATTAAGATGTGTGGGAGAGAGCTAAAGTCAACCACAATTGAGATTTTGCAATATACGCTATTTTTCTCCCCTTTAGAATGTACTTTACGACTAGCACCCCCGAAAAGGGTGTGCATTGCTGAAAATGGATGGATGGAAATAACAACAAAATGAATACAATGACCTTAAATGAATGAAAACACACTGGTTATGGCCTCCAATTAAATCCATTAAAATGAAATAAATAACAGTGTAAGGGGAGCCTAAATGATTGTATTTAAAAAAAGTCCAATTATCTGAAATATAAAAATGTATGTGGTGTTATTTAGAAATGAATTAAATGTATTTTTTTTAAATTATAATTGTTTTTGAGGGAATTTTAACATTTTTGGCTACTATTGAAGGCAAGAGACGTCTAATACATTTCAACAGAAAATGTTTTGGACATTCCATCCACATGCTAAAGGGATGTTTATGTACTCCTTTTTTAAACCAACAGAGGACGCCAGATATCAGCTATTACAACAACAAGCAATGCTAATTACCAAACCTGCTGCTTCTTACTCCTAAAAACAAAATCTCACATATTCTATTATGCCTTGGTTGGAGGAAAGAACAACAACAATACCGACATAAAATGGACTGACTAAAAACCCCTCCGTGCCCACTTTTAAGAGAAGAGGAAAATGGCAGGAGATAATAGCAGCAATGACACTGAGCGCCAGCCAGCAGAGCTCAAGCTCATGCTGCAGGCATCCCAGGCAAGTGTGTGGTGGACTGGTGGGTGTCAATTTGCATGTAAATGAAATGACTCCCTGTGCTCTCTTAGCACCAGTAAATGCACCAATGCTAAAGATGCTATGTTTGGCAGACGTGCTGTTTTGAAACACTGCACAAACACTTTTTCCATTGGCCGACCATTGACTTGTTACATAGACTTTCCGCCATATTGCAATCATTGAAATTATCAACCTCCAAATTACAGAGCATTATTTCAATATATGATGTCCACAAAGAATCTACCAAATGAACTCAATTTCAATTGATTTATGAGAACAGCAATAATGTGGTACACAAAAACACAACTAAAACGTAAGACAATATCGCATCAGATACTTTAGTTCAGGAAATACCATTAAAACAGTAACCAAGTTGTCGATCTGTTTCGTTAAATCGAGTGTTTGGAGTAGAATTATGCCAAAGTTACTGTATGGGAAATGTAAAATAAGTTCATTTTCGAGCAACTACGGTTCGCCTTTATATGGGTAACGCCTGGTGTATGTTATCAATCATAAACACGTGACTTCTATTTTTTCAACAGTCCATCGCTAATAGTCTAACGAGGACTGACAACTTCAGGAATTCATGTACGCTATGATGAAAAGCTCCCTAGGGGAGGAAACTGAGCCAACAAAGAGAGCTTTCTTGTTGACTTCCAGTCTTCTCTCATCTCCTGGTTCCATGACTTGGAACTCAGACTATCTATCTTTAGCCTTCTTCTTACCAGCAGATACCAAAAATAAACACTTTCTTCCCTGGAAAAAGAAACAGTCCATAATTGTCCATCAATTCTATCTCGGAAAAAAATGTTCCTTGGCCTGCACAAGATAATAAATATATTGTATTGCCTTGTATGAACATTGGTGGAAAAAGTCAGCGACGCAGTACTTTACAATTTTTTAACTACAAAGAACATAACCATTTAGAGTATTTATAGAAATAGTGGAGTTTTAGTGCATCTAATGGCAGTTCACAATTGAAAAAAACAAATCAATTTGTTTTTTCATTCATTTTCTTTACCACTCTTGCTCACTTTGGGGGTGCTAGAGCCCATCCCAGCTGATGGGGCAAACCCTGAATCGGTAGCCGGCCAATTGCAGGGCACAAGGAGACACAGTCATACATATCTAAGGGCAATTTGGAGTGTTCTACCAGCCCACCAAGCATGTATTTGGGATATGCAAAGTACCCGGAGAAAAGCCATGTCCACTACTTTGTCTTAAGCGCTGATGCGGTACATGTGCTGCTTGCTGATATAATGTGCTTCAAAGCTGGCTGAATGGAGCTACACTGTTTCAATGACACCCCATCTGATGAGTAACTGCGACGATTAGATGTTCCTTTGGCTTGTTTGTCACTCTTATCTGTTGGGTTCATCTTTGGGAGGTGTGTGTGTGTGTGGGTGTGTGTGTGGGTGGGTGGGTGTGGGTGTGTTGTTACGTCCATCCACTCAGTGCACTTCACCTAATCAAAGCAAAGTTCGTTGTGTAACTTGCAGTATCCAACACGGCTCAGTATGTGATGATGATAAAGGATGAACATGCATGGCTACAGAAAATGAATGAATGAACAAAATGCAACTTATCCTCCAGTGCAACTTAAACATATTTGACTACTGCGACTTATTGTCATAAAAATATGGCCGTCTCCAACTGAAACTTGGGTCATTCTTCTTTCAATATCGTTCAATCCATCTCTCTTGCTCCCTTTTCCAAATCTACCGACAATTTCATATACTTTTTCTTTGCCTCTTTCGCGTCGTCCCCAGCGGGGGTGGTTTCCAGGCCCGTCTTTTTAAATGATAATGTTGAAACGTTAAATCACACCGCCGCCACTGTCAACGCCTCCCACCCCACCTAATGCGACGGAGGCTCTCGGGTTTCACTTTGCGCTGTCATCCTACCCAGTGGCACTCATCAATAGCAAATGCAGAGGCTCTATCAGCCCGCGGCTTTAGACACGGTGACGCGCGGGGCCCGGAGAACGCCAGGGTTAACGAGCAAAGGAATGATTTGGAATGATGGCGCGCTGTGGCGGTCGGGGTCTCTCAATGTCATTGCTGCGCCATTACTGGCTAATAAGGCAATGTCCCATTCAATTTATGGCCTACCAAGGCACTCTGTAAAGATATTTTGTGTGAAGTGCCAAAGACATCTATCTCCGTCAATGGCAGTGAAAGCCTTCATTCATTGCCGTGTATAAAGTATACGAGGGAAACCCTAGAGCCCGACATTAAGACCGCTGCCTATGAATGAGCAGTCACAGCCATTAATCCCAGTTTAAATACATTGGATGGGCAATGTTGTCAATGGCAGGAAAAGTATGATGAATAAATCAACATTCAACAGTTGATTTTACTATATAAATATAAATATTATATATATATATACATATATATACATATATATACACATATATACATGTATACATATACACATATACACATGTATACATATACACATATACACATGTATACATATACACATATACACATGTATACATATACACATATACACATGTATACATATACACATATACACATGTATACATATACACATATACACATATACAGACATCCACACATACACTTGTACACATGTACACATGTACACATGTACACATGTACACATGTACACATGTACACATGTACACGTGTAGACGTATACACACATACACATATACACATCTATACATATATATATTTCAAACTAAAATGGAATTAAAAAAAAAGAAAACCACAGGAGACAAACTATAATTAACTTTAAGAAAAAATGCTTTTGTTGTGTGACAACTTTTGTTGATTTTGACAACTAAGTGTACTATTTTTGAGTAATGAAAAGCATGTGTCAAATCACTATTTGTCCTGCTTTGAAGATGATTAAAGAAATTGTCCAATTTAAGGATCAAATACAGTGTTAAATGATTGAATACAGCAAACGTGGTCTGTTCCACAATTTCGCCATTCCTATTCATTGCTTCTTGCTTTAGTGAGTGTCTAAAAAAAGGACAGATTTGACATAATGAGAACGTTGTTACAACAATCTCATCTAAGTATTTTTTTTGGGTGACAAGATGCGACGGGGAATAATCACATTTTTCTACAAACATCAAAAACAGTCTCCTGTGTGTTTACTAAACGGAATACATACATTATACAGTATGCTGTTTTATTTTCAATGTGAACATACATTTATTTATAGTCCTAAATGTGAAGGGTTTTACCATTAATTTCTACATTTTTTATGATTAAATGAATTGAATACAGCACTAAGAGACATCCAATCTATACTTAACATCTAGGTACGTATTTCCCACACATAATGAACAAAAACAAAACAATCACCTACAGGGTAAGTAAAAAAAGTGAAAAAAAAAGAATTCATTACCTTCTATTGACAATGACAGATTCACTTAAACTGGCAGTGGATGCTCATCTTTAAGTGCCATTGATGGCGGCGAATATCAGTGGCAGCGACTATGTTAACTTTTTGGGCCAAAAATAATATGGTGCGGTCCACATGAAATCTAGTTGACATTAATGTGGCCGGCGAATCAAACTGAGTTTGACATCCCTGAAGTAGAGATTGAGAGCTAGCGTGATGTAGAGAAAGGGAGATATGTACAGGTTGGGAGCGCAGTAGCACAACAAATGACTAAAGAGAAAGATAGACAGAGATAGAGGCTGAATGAGATAGATTGCTAGAGCAAGAGTAAGCAAGAGTAAGAGATATAGATAGAGTTTGACATACTAAACAGAGACATAGAGATAGACTTAACTAGAAAGAGGGCTTAAAAGTCATAGAGGACGCTGGATTTAGTAACCCAGATCCAAAGGTAAATAGATAATATAAACTGGAATTCTAATTTTGTAATCTCTAATTTACGACAACAATACTCCTTAACCCATTGCCTGCCATTAATATCAAATAATCCTGTCCTTTTCCCCAGTCCAAATGGATTGGACGTCATATATCGTCAATGGCATACCAATGACCTCAAGCCATTTTTCAAGAAGGCAATCTTAGGTACTAGTTGATCTGTTTGAAAAGATTCCAGACATGAACAAATTTCCATAATATCCACACAGATAGATCCATCCACACAGAGCGGCGGGCGAATCCGGCCGGCTCCAGTCTCGGCAGCCTCTCTTTCAATTTGGCATCCATCAACGTCTACAGCAATGGACTGCGAAACAAATTTCTATCACTATACATTACAAGTTAAGAAAGGGAGCAGGGAATGTGTTATATATGCGGGGTTCGATTTTTATGTAGTGTCTATGGGCTCGTCCATCATGGTGCTGCTAGGCACCCTTGTGTGCCGCGCCCCGATGAGATGTTATCACGGCGGCGCCATCAATCACAGCACGCTTGCCCGAGCCCCCGTGTCCGACATGCGGGAGAGGACATGTGCCATTCCAACAAATACCTCCTTTTACCCCCAACCTATCCTATGACCCTGTCATGGTGACTCCAAAGCTCATATTCGTAATTCATTACCTTTTGGTTGGTTAAAAAAAATAAAAATAGAATCATTGTACATCTCAGGCTTTTTTTCGGGTGGGTCTATCCATCCTTCTGCTGTGAGTTTACACAAGATTGTCATGAGTAGATGTCCAATCCAATTGAAATGGGAGGGATGGCAGTCACTCACTTGCAAGCATTATTGTATCGCATGCCTGTCAACTTGGACAGTTTGCCCGTATTTTGTACGGGGTTTTCAATATTTTACCGTATTTCCTGGACTATAAGTCGCACTTTTTTTCATAGTTGGACTGGCCATTAATGCTCAAGTGCAACTTTTTGCTCTCTGTCTGACTTTCAAAAGCCTGTTATGTTTTTTTTAGGGTCTAGCTATCTAAAAATAAGTTATTTTAGCAGATGCCTGTTGTTCTCCATTTTACTGTAGTTACTTTAAGTATGAATTATTTGAGAACATTAACAAAGTACCCTATTTTCTCAGACTAAGCCAAAGAATTCATAATATAAAGAAAAAAAACATCACATTTTTTATAAGGCTATTTTATAATTTGATCAGAAACCAAGAAAAACATACGTTAAAGTTACAATAGTAAAATGGAGAACAACAGGCTAAATAGGCATCTATCAACATAACTGATCTTTAGATAGGTAGGGCATGCAAAATGCAACTTATAGTCCGGGAAATACGGTAGTCGGTGTTGTCCCGCTATAATACATGAATGTTTATCCGTTTTATTCAGTATTTTCCTATATGATTTTATACTGTACGCCATACCTGTGGTAAAATATTGAAAACCCCGTAAAAAATACGGTCAAACCGTCCAAGTTGACAGGCATGCGACACAATCATTTATTTACAGTTCTGAACCTACACAATGCACTTTGAGTGACCCAATTTGTGCTTTGCCCTCAAAGGCAATAAAAAACGGTCATTCAAAAGTATCCCCCGCATGGATGCACAGGCAAGTGCAGCTAATATTTTTCTTTCTCCTAAAGTTGCTGCGCGGATTATGGAGCGCTCTTTGTCCTTCACACTCCGCCAAGAAAGTCACATACCTATCAGGGAACACGAGAAGATGGCTGAAGGTGGAGAACTACTTAATTAGGCCAGATCCCTGTTCTCCACCATCACTATTCCCTTAGATCCCATCCACTTAATGTTCTGTGAAATCATATTCCACTCCCCAGGGGGTTTGGGAGAGAGAAATCAGAACAATAAAATGACACTTTTTAAAGCCAGGCGGCACCAGGGGGGAAAATAGACCGTTACTGACACATGGAGGGATGCCGTGGACTGATGGATGGCGAGCATCTGTCTGGCCCGTTACTAACAAACAACATCAGGCCCATGAAACGGTGGGAAGACGCTTCGACTCTTCAGTCGAGCGGAAGTCGCTTGCTGTGCTTTTGTGGATACAAAGACTTCTCTAAAGAGGGGCTTTCGTTTGAAACCGTCTCTAGGGGTGGGCGCAAAACAGGGAGGGGACCGGAAATCTGTCGGACTATCTGTTCAGAATCGGACTCAGATGATGGAGATAAAGGGTTGAACTTTTTGGGGGGAATTTTTTGTTTTTAGCAATTATGCGAATGAATTTTTGCATAATACACAAAAATATATCCAAATACTGCATACTGATGGGAAGAGACAGACCGAATGCATACTCAGGTCGAAAAGTGGATGACTAAACCAGAGGCCTCTCAAGACCCAGAGGACCATTGGCTTTAAGGAGAAGCCATACTTGAGGGTCCTCAAGAGTACTGAGGGAGAGTGGAAAGGAGGAGGACAAGGAGGTCTGGCATTCTCCAAAGAGAGAGAGAGTGAAAGAGATAGCATCTGGATTTTTTCATTAGAACACGAGGCGGCATTATCAGGCAGAACATCAGAATTTAGCCCATCCAGCACGCTCCTTCTATCGCTGCTCCGCAATCATTTCTAATGCACTCTGTCTCCCTGCTCGCCCTCTACCTAGCATCCCCCCAGCCCTCCTGTCGCCCACTCAATCAGACAAGCCTGTTTGTGTCCTTCCCGGCGTCACTCTCCTCCTTTGTTTGCATTTTTTTATTTTTTTATTTTTTTTATCTTTTGCGCTCCAAGCCTCTCTTTTTATTCTCCTCAACATTTAGAGGAGAACTCATTAACTATGGCGTTAATAACAACATGTTTTGGACATCATTGTACACCGCAAATGACTATTTTTTGGCCAATACATAGAATGACGCAAGATATAGTCTTTATAGACATATTTGTTTTTAAACAGATAATATAAAGACATCAACAAAATGATCATATCAACCCAAGTGCACTTTAGTTATGGCGCCCAATAATATTCAGTAATTCATTCATGTCCGCTACCGGTTATCCAAACAATGGTTGCGTAGGGTGCCGGAGCCTATCCCCACACATACCCTGAATTGGTTGCTAGCCAATTACACAATGAAACAAACAACCACATACGCTCATGATCACAGCAGCACTGAGTCGGACTATTAATATTCTTTAGTAGTATTAAAGTCATTACTTGCCTTTTAGCATAGATGTCCAATTCATGCAAAGTGGGAGGTCTGGCTTATCATTGGGTGCATTTGCCCACTTTCATCCAAATGGCATCAATGGCAGTCAATGAGTTAAATCACTTCCCTGTAAGAGTAGAAAAAAACTTGATTAATGCTAATATGGCATTTTTCTCCCATTGGAAGGGCATTTAGGTTCCCCGGTCGTACACCTGTGGTTGTTCCGCCTAGGCCCCGCCCCCCCGTTGTGTGACCTGCGGGTGATGGGGAAACCTGCCATCCATGCACCCGGAAACCCTTGACGCCAACCGAGCTAAAAATAGCCGTCTAGTGATAAATAATAAAAAGGCTCTCTGCAAGCCAAGCTTCCCTGCACTTACCTCCACGTTTTAGATTTATGGCTTCATTTTCTGCATTTTTCGGGCTCTCCAAGAAGGTTTTTGTCAATGGTAAGATGACAGTTCTCCTAAAAAAATAAGACAAAAAAAGACAGGCTTTGTGATTCCCTCTTTGTCATCCATACAGAAAATATATATATTATATATAATAGTTGAATATGTTAACATGTTTATATAGCAACATCATCCTTTTGGCTCAATTATTAGCTTAGGTGACACTTTAAATTGGTTAACTGGAAAAAACTACCTGTGTGAATGGATTTGCAATCTTTTTTTAGGGTCAATAATGTGAATCAAGATTTAAAAAAAATACTATATACATTTATAAATGAGTGTGTATGTAGGATGCTGAAATAATAATTCTCAGCATGGGTCTGTTAAAACATTTTCACATCTATTATTTCCTCATACTATTCTTCACATGTGCCTACATTTGATAAAAAACTAAAAAAATGTCAACCTTGCTTGGCATTCTTATTATTTTCACAGCATAACATTACTCTCAATATTAAATTAAGGCCAGTGGAAAGAAAGAAAGCAGCACTTCTGCGTGAACCCTTTCAGGGTTTCTTGTGCGGTCACGAATCAAAGCTTTCACAGAGGGCGAGCACGCATGTGTGTGTTGAAGATGAAGTCGGCATGGGAACCCCGTCCTCTCCTCTTTTTTTCCCTTCCTCCCTCCCTCCATCCCTTCTTCCTCATTTGCAGCCCCCCGGCTGCTCCTCTCCTCCTTCACGTCTATTTCTCCTCTCCGCCCACGCACGTACGCACGGCTCCCCACCAGTCTAAAAATAGCATCAGGAATCCCCGCATCAATTCAGAAACAGGAGGAAGAGGAAGAGGAGGAAGAGGACGGGGACGTCAGCACACACAAGGTCATAAACCCCCTCCCCTCTCTTTTCCCAGTTGGTTCTTTTCTTGATTTTTTTCCTCATCTTTTTGTGCTTGGGAGAGACCCGCATCATTGCAGATTTCATATCATTATCTTCATCTAATAAAAATGTAAAAATCCAAGGGATTGACTGTCATTCACTTTAGAGGCTGGCTGGCAATTATGAATGGTGAAGCAGAATTTGCTTGGCAACATGTTGGTGACTGAACATTTGGGTGCACTAACAGGTGGGGAACATAGACGTGGATGTCTATTCTAAAAAATATTCCGCATGACAACAGAACAGCAGGAGCGACTGTTGTTATCGACGACAATTGATTTGGCTTTTCCAAAGACAAAGACTGTGGAATATCCTCCTCTGAGAAGGTACGTCCTTTCTTTTTGAATCGCTACAATTAATTGGCATTTGCATGTCCACACCCCAACGTTGCCAGCTCACGACTTTTAGCTTGACTGGAAATCCGGTGAAGTGACTTAATTATCGTCATTAAGGCATAAATATTATGTCTAGAATTGTGGAGGCAAGATTTTAGGTGGAGCTCTCAAAATTATGAAGAAAAATGCCTTTATACATATCATTTTAAGCTCCATGTATGTTATTTGTCCTCTTTAATCTTTTTTCAACTACTTCCAATTGTCTGACATTTCTACAAAACAGGATTTTTTTGCATACTAGTATTATTAACCTAATACAGGGCACTCATTTAAATAAAAAGAGTAAATACTCAACTTTAGACTGCTATTGCGAGCCGTGACATGTTTTAGTTTGTATTTTAATTTGATGAATTAGTTTAAAATCAGGAATTCTTAATACAGTTGATAACATATTTACAATTCTGAATGTGTTTTTTTAGACCATGTAACATTTTTTAAACTTTCACTAAAAACAACAATAGAGGGATAAATAATTGCTAAAGATTTTACAAACCCATAATAGTAAAAGAAGCCCCCTATGTTTTACCTAACCATCCTTAATTTAGATGTGTGAGCGTCATTCAGTCGCTCATCTCTTTTGTATCCGTCGCTGTGATGATGAAACACGCTCCGAGACTTTGAACCTTTGCATTAGTGATGAGCATTTTATTTTTTGGGGTGGGCGGGGGCTCTTTCCACCACATTTAACAACCAGGACCAGCTCGGGGCCACTCGGGTGGCATTAACGTTGGCGTGGTGGTGGTGTCATTACGGGAGAAAACACATGTAGGCGAATTAAGTAACGAGGCCACATTGTACGGTTATAAATCAGGCGGATAAGAAATTATTGTTGCCTTTCAAGTAAAGTAGCAAGAACACATGATCCGAGACCAAGACTTGGGGATTAAGACAAAAGTATGACATTTAGAAGTTGAAAACCGAGATCAAGATAAGACTATAAGGTCTTAAAAAAATATTTTTAAAACTAGCGTAGCATTCTGAGAGAGTGGACATCTGCTTAGGCAACAATATTCCAAGCATCAGCATATGTCTGACTTCTGTGTGACCCTTGACCTTTTTACTACTTATCATATCAGCGACCCTGCAAATCTGAGACAAGTAGGGTCATCTGCTATCATACAAATATTCTGACCTTGGTCAACTTGGACTTTTTTACGCCAATATTTAACCGCCTTGAATCACGTTTGATACTATAAAAATATTCTGGAAGTTTGACAATTCTTGGCTTTTGAGTTATAATGAGCACAAATATACTAATTGGAAATTAGTATTAGCCTGTGCTAAAAATGAGATCATGATAGTTTAACCTTATTAAGGTTGCAATCATTTACTAGGTTGTGGAATATTAATCACACATAAATCCAACACATTTGCCTTTTGCAGATTTTAAATCACACAGAAAACTAATTCTGCTCTTGACAATTAAAAAAAAACGCGACTTACAAGACTAATACAAACTAAAACATCATTGCTAATTCCAGTTATCCAGTAATTGATTTTTTTCATAACATTTTAGTCTGAAAATAGAAAAAGTAGAATTTTTTTCCTTGTATTAGTTTTACAGAAACTTTCAACTAAGAGTGGCAAGCAAAATATTTACTGAAAATATACTTTGTCTTTTTTTGGCGATCTTAATGCGTGAAAGTAAACATATGCATAAAGGAATATTAAAAAAAAACATGTTCTCGGAATTGCCTTAACTGTCAATCAATTACTGCCTTCAATGGAAGCCAATGAGTCAAAGTTGTTTTTCTTCCTTAAACCGGAAATTGTTCATGTGAAATGAACATTCTACGTATTTCATTGAAATAATAAATGCCAAAAGCCAAAAGCAGAGTAGTTTATCTCCATCACGGAGGTTTGTGCTTTCCACTGCCAACAATACAATACAGTTACAAGATGTATGATACTATCACTCTAATTAAGATCTGATACGGCTTGACAGAAAGTTGGACGTCTTTCCAAATGAAGATGCCAATAGCGTTATCGACTTACTGTAAAAGTGGCTGGAAAATTCGAACCCTAATCAAAGTCACTGATTTAAAATAGCCAAAAGTCAAATTAAATTTGAATTTGTGGAACCTTTAGTCAAAGTCCAAAAGCAATGAGATTGAAAGGAAATTGTGACTCGTTATTCTTTTTTTAATTTATGTTGCCATCGGAGATGTAAATTAACACTATTAGTCTATATTATATATATTTTTAATAAAAGTGATGGTCTAAAATAAAGTTTTCATAACACTGAAGGGGAGTTATTAATTTACTATGATCAATTATTGTAATGATTGATTTTATTTTGTCTTTTTTGACCCATTAATGCCTGATTAAAATTTAACAAATCTACCAAAATCATTGGAATATAAATGTACAAAAATGTATTACTATTATAAAATACTCACTTGAAAAATACATTTAAAAATTAGTGCGTAATAAACTAAAAGAAATCATAAAAGATAAAGTTACTATCATTTATATATATTCATATATATTTTCACACTGAATAATAAATTTCTAGATAAAATGTGACATATATTTTGAAAATCCTCTCAAAATTTTAGTTTTAAAGCTAACTTTCTATTTGTATTTACAGATTTTAGACAATTTAATCATTTTGTATTATAATTTTCCATTAGATTTTCTTGTTATCTCTCTTGTATTATTATTATTATTCCCCTGATGAGTGGATAGATGGATACGCTTATGGATTCCCTGGATATTTTTTGATGTATTATAGTTTGTATTGCATGATGTATTGCATGTATAATGCAGGCATCAAGGGGTTAAAATAATTCCTTTTGAAAAAGCGCCTTTGATGATCAATCCCGATTTCATAATTAAACAGCAAGGCAAATGTAATATTTCCCTAAATGAATAGTGTAGTGCGTTTGGCAGAAGAGGAATGTCTACCCATGTGTGTGTGTGTGTGTGTTGACTAATTGCCTACTTACTCATCCTCTAAATTGGAGGAGAAGACTGCTTGATGATTATGGAGGATACTTTTCCAGTCACTCGTCTTTTCGTCAATCTAACATGTTGGCGGTTATCTGGCTTTTGGCTTTGCTGAGGGGGGGGTCTCTGAAAAAAATAAGCAAAGAACAATGAATGAATAAAGTGATCACAAAATGAAAACGGAATTCATGATGTTGAAAATATAGTCAAATTACAAATGCAAATACAAATACAATTCAATAAAATACAATTTTGAAGGAATTTCGTAAATTTTGTGTTTCTGTTTTAAGGCAGGCAATGTTCGGGCAGCAAAAAATAAAATAAAACTAGTACTACATATTAAAACTAATATAAATGAAATATATTGTAATGAGCAAATCTGCCAAAAACAACTGAATTCAATCATGCTAAAATCAAATAAAAACTATTGTATATTAATGGATATTGACAAAAGTCATTTGAGTTGCCACAGCAAATCAAACAAATGATCTGGGCTGTCAGAGATAAATTCCGGCATTGGGCGCAGCACCCCTGCCTTCCGTGGCTCCCTGGCTTCCGTGGCTCGCAGCCCCTATCGCCAACCGAAATGCAGCAGCTAGCTTTGAGTCACGACTCGTGTCTTATCGCGCCGATCGCAGGTTGTTCGTCACGTGCGGCGCGTTTACGCCAGCCGGCGCCTCGCTCACTCTTCCAGAATTGAATGTATGTCGCTTTGGCGTTGGCCGGGCCAAACATTAAAACACTGTCGCTTCATCTCGGTCGGTGAAAAAGGAGAGAGAGAGAAGGCAGCTAAGGAAGCATGATTCATTCATTCATTTTCCATACTGCTTATCCTCGCGGGGGTGCTAGAGCCTATCCTAGCTAACTACGGGTAAAAGGCGGGGGACACCTTGAATTGGTGGGCAGCAAATTGCAGGGCAAAAAGAGACAGAAAATCATTTAGTGTTCAACCAGCCTACACTGCATGTTTTGGGGATGGGGGAGGAACCCGGAGTACCCGGAGAAAACCCAGGCAAGCCCGGGAAGAACATGCAAGACATGCAAACTCCACACCGGAAGGTCAGAAGATGGGATGAAACCCAAGATCTCAGAACTGTGAGGCCTACACTGTCTGTTTTTGGGATGGGTTAGGGTTAGACACTCGGACGACCCGGGGAAAACCCACACAAGCCCGGGAAGAAAATGCAATACATGCAAACTCCACACAAGGAGGTCCAAACATGGGATTGAACCCAAGATCTCAGAACCGTGAGGCCTACCCTGCATGTATTTGGGATGTGGGAGAAACCCGGACTATCTGAGGAAAACCCAGACAAGCCTGGGAAGAACATGCATGACACAAAGATGGTATTATATTTTGGATTGTTTCTTTGCTATTTGTTGCCATTGAAGGCACTAGACGTACCATCCATTTTGAGGAAGAGGGACTGAAAGATGGCCGGTCCCTCCCTTCTGCAGGAAGGGATTTCTTTTTTTAGCGTAAGCTCACCTTTGCCGACACGGTGATTCTTGGGGGTGCTTGGATCACTGCTGCGGGACATTATATTAGTTCTTACTTTACCGTGTGCACTCGGCCGGGATAAAACTGGGCTTAAGCAAACAAATGTTGAACTGAAGTTCACTACTGGAGGGACATGTACGTTTATCTGGATGATGATATGACACTTTGATGATCCGCTACTTTGAGAGAATATCATAAAAGAGAGACCGCTTTCATATCTTCATGTGGGCTTTTTTTTTTTTTTTTTTGCAGCGTCAACGACTTTGGGCAAGGCACCAAGTTCCGAGATGTAACGTCAGTTAAATCACCCATTTAATGCTCACGAGGTAAAATGACGGCTGGTGTTTAAAGGACATCTGGCAAACACATTGCACAAATTACAGTAAGATGGCCAAAACATAAAAAGCCAACACCCATTTATTACAATAGATACGTTACAGACGCAAAAGGTAAATATCCATATGGGGAATCCCCACTTTGGGGGGAATCTGTATAAAGTTATTTTTTACCAACAATAGAAGCATTAGTAAAACATCATGTACAAGGTTATTTTTTCTATATAGGAAAAACTATACAACAAAATATATAACAACAATGGTAATGGCTAAAATACCAGTAATGTTAATGTAAGACCCTCCCTAAACATAATCTAACTAGTTCACAAAACCCTTTTGCTCATTTCCTACTCATTTGAATAAGTCTACGCAGTTATATACTAAAATTAGGCAAAGAACACACAATGGATTTCCATTATTCTCATACAGCTCATTACTATCTGACGTTACCAGCTTTTCATTGTTTTATTTTAGTCTACTCTGAAGTATTCCCACCTCTGATTGGTCTTTTCCCACTTGGGACATAGATGGAAATATAATGGGGCAACACTTTGTAATCATCCCATAAATACTGAAGAAGATAGAATAGTTTTGTTCCATTTCAGTACTAATAAAAACCTGAACCACATCCTACTATACAGAAGACTGGCCCATGTATCCCATGCTAAAACAATCCCAATAGTGCAATATTGCAGACTGTGTGCATACAAAAGACCACTAATACACAAATATAAGCAGGAATAAAGATACTAATAACAGGGAGGTCGCTTATCTCCAAGATTACGTTGCCAGATATGAGGAAAATCCCTCCTGAACTCCGTGTGATTATTTCTGGTTTACCTCCCAGTTTCCAACACTGTCTTTCTTTTCTGGTGAATGCCTCAGATCCATGCTGTGCTATCACACTTGTGCTTTTTAAAGATCTACATTCTGGGTACACGCTTTTTTTCTTTTTTCCACACATGCAAACCCGCACACATGTCACTGCACCATCCTGGTTGCTTCTCACTTGGTAATTATGGCTTTCTTATCTACTCTCACCATGTTGGCTTCCTCTCTGTGTCCTCATCTACAATTTTTATGTCACACTGCTCTTTTTGTAAGAAGAAACTCGGGGGAAAATTCATTGTATCGGGGTGTCAAACTCAGATTTGTCAATGGCTTCCTTCCTCCAGATGGTCGTTATGTCAACTATCCCACAATTAATCGACAATGAAAATTATCGATTAATTATTTAGAGTCAATGCTGACCTAAAATGGTTTTCAATCCACTTTCTTAAGGGCCTTAACATAAAATATTTCATTTTTAATTTCTATTATTTTTTTTCCCTAAAACGAGGGAAAAATAGCAAATATTATTTTTAAAAAATGTATTTATGTAAAATTGTAACATTTCACTATTGCGGTAGTCGTTGACCATTCTACAGATATTCATTTGTTCTTTCATTAATTTTGCCTTTTCACACAAGGTTCCCGGGGGTGCCGGAGCACAGTCAACTATGGGCACTAGGCGTGGCACACCCTGAATTGGTTGTCTGCCAATCACAGAGCGCAAAAACACAAACAACAATACACGCTCGCACTCATACTAGCCTAACATAGATGTTTTTGAGATGTGGAAGGAAATCTGAATACCTGAAGAAAACCCACGCAGACAAAGATAGAGCATGCAAATTACACATAGGAAAATCAGAACCTACCTAAGATCGAACCCTCGATCTTCGAACTGTGAAGCAAGCATGCTAACCAAATGATATTATTATTATTTTTACATTTGAACATTTATTTTCACGGGCCATACAGAACAATGTAGCCGGCCCGATCCGGCCCCTGAGCCTCATGTTAAACACCTTGCGCACTATAGGATTGATCTTTTTTCCGTCTACGTTGCTCCCATTGGCTAATAAACTAATACACTGAAAGCCAGCAATTGAATTTGTGCTTCCCGGGGAAAGAAAAGTGGAATAAGCCAGACAGACAGACAGACGTGATGTGAGCCTTGGCTAGTCAGTGAAAGAGTGTTTATTTTGGTGTCCAGTAATTGTAAAGTAAGATTTAATTATTCATGCGGAAACAGTAACATTGCTGCGCAAACTAACAAATGAAACTCCATCTTGGCAAGAAACTCACACAGGTCATAGCAAGCCAATTACTTAATGAAAATGATCAGGTTTCTAATGCGGCCCTGGCTGGGGGCTCCGGAGCCCTGTAGCTATAAAATACACACACTGGAGCTTAGTATCAAAGCAAAAGTCTGCAACCGTTGCATTCTTTCCTCAACTCTCGTGATACTCAAAGGCCTGACTTGTGGAAGACGGTCGACGTGTGATATACGATGCCAACGTGTCGTTACAATCATTTCTGGAAGCGCGCACAGTTTACGGAGTTAAGTGCGAAGTGATACATCAACATTACAATGAAAGAGACAAATGTGATTGATATTGATCAGTGCCAGTGTATAGAAAACTGGTTGAACCCATTGGCATGACCAAAACATGACAATGAACTGCCTGACGCTTATTATTTACATTCTTTCAGAGTTAAAATTGCAGAATTGGCATATTTCTTTGGTTTAATACATGGGTAAGATGCTAATTAAGGCAGTTGAGTGGGGAGTTTTCCTATTTGTTTTTGCCATACAAGATTTATGATTTACATTCCTTAAATTTTTTGTATGTTCATATCAAAGAGGGGTCTGAAACGCATGGTAACCTGCGGAAGAATAACAATCTAATTGTAGTATATTGTACATTTTTGACCTCAAATAGTTGACCTCTTTGCCTGGCTTTGACTGCAATAAATAAAGGGTCCTAGTTGAGATTGATTGGAAGAATATTTTAATCAATTGGTGTTTTCAAAATAAGATTCCCTCTTTTCCTAACTCCCACAACCTACCTTAAGCTGCCAATGAGTTAAGATAATTATATAATATATTTACTGTATTGATCATTGCCCCTGAAATATTTTCCCTTTGAATATGCACAGAGAATTTCTATGTATGCTAATAGTAATGTATACAATATTTTTGTCACTCATCAAAGCAGAAAGTGCTCAGGTCAGGATATTTTGAAATGGGCAAATTCTCCTAAAAACAATTAAATTTTGATCTAAAACTGAAAAAAAAATGTCAATGGACATGACCCAACTTGGCCGTTGTGAACATGCATGCCTCACTTTAAGTATTTCCACAAGGTAACCCCAAACCACCGTTAAATGATTCAACAGTAGGATGCAAAACACGTTTATGTATTTATGCGAGCCAAGGAGTGTATGTGCAATTCAAGATCGAGAGGATACGCTCAATTTGCTCACCCGACTGTCCAAATGGAAGCCTGAGCTTCTTTTAAGGCCACAAATAGCTCATTTTTGCCCATTTTAATGGCTAAACATCAGCTTTTTTTATTTATTGTGTGCCTCGGTAAACATTTATCAAGGTGACAGAACCCCAGCGTTGAATAATTCAAGGCACGTGAACCAACAAGTGGGTATATACACAGTATGTATGTAGAGTAGGCTCTCCGTACGTTTGGGATGTTGATGGGAGACGGGCCCATCCGTGGTGGTGGTGACGTGGCAGTAAAAGTGATTTGTGACAAGGAAGGGCGCCTTAAAGTGAGATGGGCAAAGTGGCACGACGGCACGTGCGGGATTCCGACACCTGACGAGGGAAAGGCGTTTGCCTTGGCTGCAACCTGTGCGCATAGCGGGGACGGAGAGACGGAGGGACGGAGCGACGGACAGACAGACGGGCGGCCAGACGTCTCCAGTCGAAGGCGGTGTTTTGGCACGGGCGTGACGTTTTAAGGCAGGTCCCGGCCAGAGCTACCAATGATACAAGTCGCTCCTATTCCGCCGGGCTGGTCGCAATGAACGGGCGTCGGAGCAGGGCACGGCAAAGGAGCAACCGCAGCGAGACGGATCGGCCATCAAGGGGATGCGGCATCGGTACGCGGGAGCTGTCTACCAGCAGCACCAGCCAATCCCCCAGCAAAAGCCAACAGCCAGTGGCCAGGCGAGCGGGGAGCCAGACGCGCCTGTTTTCAGCCTGCCGCCCCCGCCCTCTTCTTCTTCCGCTTCTGCCTCTTCTTCTCAGCACCGAGCATCCACTGCCGACGCTCACCGCCGGAGCCTCCACGAGCTCCCGTGCGTGAGCCAGCCGGCCGCCGCTCGAAAAGCGCCGCGCGGCTCGGACTCGCCGCAGCCCCCTCTGCCGGCGGCGGACGGCGGCCAACGGGATCCCTGGGCCCCGGCTCCGGCCTCGGCTGCCTTCCCTGGTTGCCACTGCAGCTTTTCCAGCAGCAGCGCGCAGGAGGCAAACCATTCACAAAACCAGCACCATCGCACCGCCGCCGCCGCCACCGCCGCACCACCGCAGCAGCCCTCCCCACCTTTCCCCCCGCCTATACCGCCACCGCCGACCGCCTCCTCCTTCTCGCGCTGCTCCTCCTCCTCTTCACTGCTGTTTTCTCGGGAATCCAAACGAGGGGATCGTCTGGGAAGGAGTGCCAACAATTACCAACAGGCGAGCATCGTGGAACGCTGCAGGGGAGGAGGAGGAGGAGCGGGAGAGCAACGCGACCACAGGCAGTTGCAGCAGCAACGGCAGCAGCAGCAGCGGCAGCAGCAGCAACAGCAGCAACAGCAGCAACAGCAGCAACAGCAACAGCAGCAACAGCAGCAACAGCAGCAACAACAGCAACAGCGGCAACAACAGCAACACTGTCATCCAAGACTCCAGCCGAGGGACTCCTCCCCGGAAGG
Source organism: Stigmatopora nigra (assembly GCF_051989575.1). Classification (NCBI taxonomy): domain Eukaryota; kingdom Metazoa; phylum Chordata; class Actinopteri; order Syngnathiformes; family Syngnathidae; genus Stigmatopora; species Stigmatopora nigra. The sequence continues at coordinate 9,320,909 of NC_135516.1, forward strand.
AATCGGCGCAAACTCCCAGAAAAGGTGCACCGACAGACGGGCGTTGGAGCCTCAGACGCAGGAGCAACAGATCCCGCAATTAAGAGCGCGGCAGCAGCTACTGGTGGGGAGCAGCTTGCCCATCAACCACTGCGCCAGCGGCTCTGGTGAGCTATGTAGGACTCACCGGGCTCCACTGCTGCATCAACAACCCCAGCAAAAGCAGCATCAGCCCCCGCCGGCACCGGCGCCGCCGCCGCCGCACAGCGACAGCCCACCGGGTCAGCGGCGGCGTGAAGCCCCAGACCGCAATAAGTGCGCGAGGACCCCCGCGCCCGGCGCAACGCCCCCGGCGGACGCGGCCAAGTGGAGCGCGACCGGCGGCAGCGGCCACAGCAACAGCAGCAGCGGCGGTAGCAGAGAGAGCCCAAACTACGGCTCCAGCTATCACCTGTGGCCCGAGAGCCCGCATAAAGGAGAGCAGAGGATCCGCATCGAGCTTCGCAAGGTAGACCCACAACGCTCTTTGCCTGTCACCTTTTCGCTCAATGACCACGCCTGGCCTACCGTTTGCTTTCAATTGCGTAAATGCGTCTTATCTGCAAAATGCCCCCCCCACCACCACCACCTCACCACAAGTCATTCGCGGTCATTGAACGGCGATAGACATCCCATCCATTCGGACCGGGAGGCCCGACGGCCTTCACCGGGCCAAACGGATTGGACGACGCTGGCCGTCGACGACGACGAGTCGCCGGCGGACGTCACGCGTCTGTGGTCTCGCACCTGTTCCGCGTCGCGGCGTTGTCTTGCTCCGTAGCTGACAAAACGCGCCCACTGAAATATTCAAATGAGGCCCCCGTGGCAGGTGATTTCACAAACAAAAGCGCCCGTTGTTCTTGCCGTCCAAACGGGGAAGCATTTTCACGTTGGAGGCTTTTGCACAACAGTGTCAGCTTTAATGTGGAAGCAAGTGGCTGGCTTCACTCGCACCTGACACGGCTACTACATTCCTCCCAACTCACTTCACAGCAAGGCCAGCTTAAATTGTGCGTACGAGGTGCAGCAAAGGGTGAAAAAAGACGTCGTTTTGCACAGCCATAGTCTCAGTTTGTGGGTCATTCCAAAATACAGTCAAATAGATGCAACAGCCCCTTTTTGTTCCATTAACGTGATCAACAGGTTGTTAGCTAGCCCTGATTGAAATCAACAAAAAACATTTTGTATTTATTTGACTAGCTTTTTGGCAGAAACCTGTTGATCTGTCTGACAACTATCATTTGGGAAGTTTGAAAGTTTTTAGTGTTTATTCTGTGTTCTAATGTTTTACCTTTATGTTTTTACATTTATGGATAGCCCAAAAAACAATGATAAGAAAGAATAAGGGAAAAAAATAAACACTAACAAGTGGTTAAGTCAACTAATGTTTCTTTTCGAACTTATGACTAATGGGGGAAGGATAATACAATTGTGCAAGCACAAATGATAGTAATATTAGTCGTTCTTCACAGAAGATAAAGAAAATGTGCCCAATAACATTATTATCTGGTAAATTTTAGACCATAGGAGAAAAATTACCAATGGAGAAACTTTTCTGTTGAGTCATGCATCTTAATATTTCTTTGCTTTTACGTCTAGTACTACGTGACCTTTGACCTTTGCACATATTCCCAAACTAGTTCTGTGCATATGACATTCATTAATATAACTACTCAAAATGCACAATTTGGAGCGGGTTTATTTGTGTTGTTTTTAAACACGATGATCAATGTGTCAAAGGGATATAATTTAAATAATAACATGAATATAGACAGCCTGAGTGAATTATGTTGGACAAGAGTCATAAAACAAACCCTTGCATGGTATTAAATCAAAAGGTTGAAGCAAAGTGGGATGGGGATTACTGCCAATATTTTAGATATTAAACACTGGATATGCTGTACTGTACACTATTGTGTTTAGAACAGTAGGAAGTGGCAAGCAAGAAATAGATTTTTAAAAAAATATAAACGTTCCTGAAGAAAATTAGACTAGCATGTTAATTATTCGGCTTCCATTGATGGCATTAAACGTCCTATCCATTTTAATCGCCACAAAAGCGGCCAATGTGGAAAAAGTGAGCTTAAATCCAGACTCTAGTAACAATGGAAGGAAATTTGGTGAAGGTCTGAAGTACACATTCCATTTTGGCAAGTATTTCAGGACGAAAAATCAGAACCATGACTATATTTTGAGGTACTTAGTACAGTACAGGTCGGGGCAATAATGTTCCTGAGACTGCAGGAATTAAACAGGCTCTGGGTTGGTGCATATTATAGTATAATTGAAATAGAAACTCTACATTATCCGTACTATTTGTGAATTTGAGTGTTCTACGTCTGCAGAGTCGAGGTCAACCACGATAAGATTTCTTGCTCACCCATGACCTCAATGAGGCCAAGTAGGATCTTAAAAATGAATGTAAGACTATTATAGGACTTCAGATCTCAACACAGCCTAACAATAGAGCGTTTTGTCCTTAATTGGTTTTGACACATTTCCATTTTTGTTTCGGGGTTGATGAAACAATTATCTGCAAACTTCTACACTTGCCATAGCTCCGACATTAATTGAGCTTTCACATCCATTTGTATATTTTGCCGCTTGAGAACATCTTGGAAAACCTCTGATGGGCTGCATATTAAGACGATAAGGCTTCATTTCCCGTTGAGCAAGCGCCTTAAAAAAGTGCCGTCCCTCAGCGTTTGTTCAAGGTGCCGGTGAGGTCAACTTTTTACATGACAAGAGGGTAGAGACGAGAACAGAAGGTAGCGCCTAAATAAATGCAGGGGGCTCCTTTTTAAAGATGCCGCAGCTGCTTTTTGGGGTCCCGATCTGGCACAGGTAGCAAAAGGTGGGACGTGAAGCCACCTTGACACAATTCTTGACTACAGAATGGAGAATCAGCAGAAATACAAAAGACTAAAGTCCAAATAAAGTAGCTTTAATTAGCTGTTGTCATTCTATCACGTATGGAAAATGTTAAAATACTAAATTTGTCCCTTCCACATTACCAGAAATATGTTTATCATATCAAATGTTCCAAATAATACCCCAAAAAATATATTTAAGAAGTCATTTTAACCATTTATTTAACATTTTAGGGGGGTACGCCAGACTTAATTGGTTTTATTATTATTTTAAAGTACAGCATGTTCAAACTTACTTAATTTGTAAACAAGTACATGTACTCAGAAACTATGCTTTTATATTTTATATACATTATTTAACATTTGACGGATGGGACTTAAAATTGCCTCAAATTCTGGTCTGACCTACTATATATATATATATATATATATATGCTAGCCACATTTATTGATGGGTCCCTTAATTTATGAGTCTCCCAAATTGTGAGGCTTTTTTTTGTTGCTTTGTGCTGTGAACCAAAATTGCAGTGAAGTGGAAATAATAAGCAATTACCGTAATTCTGCCGCATGTGTGCAAGGACAGTCGCAGTTGCTGACGCACTATCAGCCATTTATTGAGCGTGACAAACACTAAACTGATTCCCAGATGTTCACACAAAGATGAACCAGTATAGTTGAGGTAAACCAATGATTATTACCTATTAAAAACTCACATCCAAAACTCACTTATTGCCATCGTTGTATATTAACATACAATATATTAACCCATTGGCTGCCATTGCCCACAATGCACACCCAATCTTATTCCACTGGGAAAGTTAGCAACGATCATTCACCGAGCGCAGCCAATCAGTTAAAGGTGTTATAAAATACCACTGCAAGTGACTCTAAAAGGATAGCAGACTGTATTTTGAGCAAAAACCATCCAAAAACTGATAGATAACGTGTACTAGTGAAATAAGAGCCCGATTTGTCAACCTTTCTGTTGCTTTGAATGAGCTGCATTTTTTTTTAAAGTATGTTAGCATTATGGGCTATTTAATGTCTTGTTGCTTGTTGACCATTCTGTCATTCTGCTAACTGTTAGTAGTATATGTTAGCAGCTAACATATACTAGCGAACATAGCACTGATAAGATAGACATGATCATTATTCTGGTTGTGATGTCACAACCAGAATTTCTGGAAAAAAGTGTCTTTTCCCTGGTCTGAATGGAATACCTATTTTTACTGCATTAGTACAATAATTTTGCTTTTTTTTGACACGGTGACCATTTTATAACACCTTTAAGAGAAACCTAAATCAAAACATCGTAATATCGACCAATATCACATCACTGCTGAAAGAATCAATGTCATAACAACATGAAATTGGGGATTTACAATCTTAAATGCATAAAATAATTCTAAAACAAATTCACGAATGCTCTAGCTGTACATGTTCTTTTGTTCAAGATTCTCCTTGTTTTTAACATCAGCGACATTCACTGATGACTAGCGACCAACTCCAAACCACATGTAAACAAACAAAGTTTCCCGCAGTAATCCAAAGCCACACTCTCGTCAATACACAGTGATTGCCCAACTCTTGCGTAATTCGGCAACCCGGTATCGAGCAGTTTCCGGCGTCTCCGATCTTCCAAGTGTTCCGATTTGACATGCTTAACTACTGGGAGATATTTTGGGGTGGATGGCGTTTACATCTTATCGAGCCGCTCTTAATGAGGCAGCCCAAAACCTCCCAAGCCACAGTTTGAAATCCCATAAACAAAACACTTGTGACAGAACAAGCCTGATAAAGTGTATACGATTACAGTATCCCACAGCACACCCTGAAACTTAATATCTCGACCACTGAACCGGCCGGCGGGGGGTAGTGCGATATTGTGTCCTGCCTCAATAACATTGTGCTTTGAAAGATGCATTACTGCGTCCATTGTGATAGGCTGTGTAAGTACTCCAATGCCTGCCACTTACTGCTATGGTGATATCCCCTGCAGGGACACTGTAGTCTACCAACGCTGGTGGATTTGTACATATTATCTACTGAGGATTATTTTCAACAATGCGCACAAGACTTGCTTTCAGGATGAAAATGGTCAGCATCAGCCATGTCTTTTTAAACCTTTAGTCAAGACTGGGGCCCAATGCGGTTCATTTTGGAGTATCGGATGTGGTCACAAAATCGGATCCGATTCAGTTGTGTTTTCAATACCATTTTACAGTTTTCTTTGGCTGGTGTAAATCAAATTGGTAGTTAAACTACTTTTATCTTCTAGTGATAGCAACAGAGTGTCGTGTATTATTTGTATTCAAACTACTTCACGAGGGCAAGGTTTAATTTTTATAAAGTCATTGACAAGTTACATTCTTCTCTCTCATTTATCATCAGAAGGGTGCTGGAGCCCATCGCAGACAACTTTGGCCAGTAGACCCGGAATATTTGCCAGCCAATCGCAGGCCAAACAAAACTAGGGACAATTTACAGTATTCAACCAGCATACCATACATATTTTGGGCTGTAATTGAATTAAACCAAGAGACTACTGTTCACTATTGAGGAATTGAACTAAAATTAGTAATGCTGTAGCGTACTATATGTAAATTATAATAAAATTAAAAAAAACGACAACATTAAAACACCATCCTAGATAATCCTCTGGTGCATAAACCCAAATTGTTTCATTAGGACAGATTAGAAAACCTAGAGTGAGAACATTTTTCCTGAATCGGCACCTTTATCTGGATCTGTACCAAAGAGTAATTAGTGTTGAACTAAGTGAATTAGTATTTGTGTTATCCTACAAGAAAAAAAAAAACCTGGATCATCTCCAAATGTAATGGATTGTTATTTGGGTGATTGTCTAGCAGTCCACTAAAAGTCATGGAAATTAGCCCTTTTTGAATGTACTGTATATACCTGCTTACCCAAACGTAAATGTACTCATAACCAAAATCAGGCGAATAAATGAGTCAAAAAATGGGATGGCAACGCATGAATGAACACATGAACTGGACGTTTAATGCCATCAATCGCAGTCGATGAGTTATTTAGAGTCAGATCGAACTGTGATAGGAGCTCATTTAAACTAATAAAGTATGCAGTAAGTAAGTAGGTAAAGGCATTATTCAATACTCAGTTAAGTATTGGACTAGGCCATAGGAACCAGTAATGTTAAATCTAATCTACCACTAATATAATAATTGCAAGCCCAGATCTAAATATGAAGTGTATATAAGTGTGATCTAGTCAGGAAAACACAAAACATACATTTTTTGTTCTATATCAGGAAATAAAATCATTTTTATGGACCAAAGTCCAGGTCATTTTCCCAAAAAAAATCCCTCACATTTCACCTGTGTAACCTCACAATACCATTTATCATTATATCAAATTCCCATTCAGTGCCAGACAATAACACGGGGCCAGTTCTTATCTAAAACACAGGAAATTCTCATCTTATTTGTAAAGGTGGTGTATGCTTGCTTACCTTGGCTTTGAAATCATGGCTGGACAAAGCAAAACTGTTGAAGTGGATTGATATCATGGAACTTTCTCTATCGTGTCATTCAATGTTGTTACAGGGCTTCCTTCCCTTTTGTTCTTGTCTCGTTGAGTGTTCGCCACGTTTGCCAGGACAGCCAACACCTAGAAAGTAAACACACAGCGGGCAAAAAATTAAATGTCAGGCGAGGGGGCAGATCTTAGTTCAAATCCACCTTAGGGGACGAGGCCTTGCTGTAGATAACAGATAACGCTTGTATGAAAAGACGGGAGTCACGTTTTAGGCCACAGACGGTACCGCGTCAACGCAGTAAGTATTAACGTGAAGCTCCTTTTAATAATGGATGTGTTTTTTTATTTTGGTCATTTATTTTTGCGTCTTTTTAAGTGCTCTGACGGGCTCCCGCGCCGAAATAGCCGTGTTACTATGTGCGTTGCTATGGAGAGAAAAAGCCGGTGTTGTGTAGCAGCCTTGCTCTCAGGGGTTTCCAGTTTGGCTAAGCATTTGAGTGTGTTGTGGGGTTTTACATGGCGTTTCTCTACCCGTGTTTAACACACGCACATGCTCGCACACGTGTACGCGTTACACACACGAAAAAAAAAGAAGGATATGACAGGCAGTGTCGAAATGGTTCTTCACTCGATGGAGTTCATTGCCTTTGCGTTTCATTTGAGTGAGCCGACACAAGGAGAGGCGTATTGAATTACTTGCAGTCCAGTTGAATACAAAGAGCAGAAAGAAAGCATGTTCGGGGTTTCCTCAGTCGCCAGGAGCGCCGCGGCTGACTCAATGCTTGGGTGTCAACGCCGTGCAATTTCTACATGAGTCATTTTCGCTCGGAGCATTACTTTAGGCTTTATTTCTGGAACTGCATTAATGTGTCTTGCCTTTAAGTTAGGTTCTTATATATGGATTTTAAATTTTATCTCATAAATATTTTTTTTTTTAAATGGGCAAGTGGCTATTTTTGTTTTTTAAAGAATATTTACGTATTTTGAGTCAAATAGGGGACAATTTTGACGTTTAGTATTAAACACATTGTAAGGAACAAATGTTGCTGACATCAAGTATGATGAATTTCTCTGATAATGCTGAAATAAATTGAATAAATACAAATATACACTTGTAAAAATGTTAATTAAAAAAATGCAACCAAATTAAATGTAACTATTTCACAGAATTTACTGTGTTGACAAAGATAGGTGTCCAATTAATTTAGATTGGGTATATATGTAGTACAGTGTGTATTTTGTTGGGTAAGTGGTAATATTTTACATTAGAGCAGTAATTCAGTTTTTAGACTAAAGGTTACAGTTAGGATTATTTTACTTCAAAACTATTTGACCTATTGATGCTATTATGTACAATGTTATATTTTTATTGACATTTCTATGCACTAAAGTTCATTTAATTGGGGAACTAACTTTTGTGTGTTTATTAGATAGATCACTTAGCAAAATTTCTCAATGATATTTTCTCAGTACATGTTCAAAACAAAAAACAAAACACAAAAAATGATGCGAGTTGTGTAGCTGTAAGCAGATATTATTCACGCCATGTGAGGCACGGGACCTGGAGAGATTCAGCTGTACATTAATTGCTCTCTGGCGTGTGTGTCAAAACTGCAGGTGTGTGTGTGTGTGTGTGTGTGTGTGTGTGTGTAGTATTCCTTGATTCTGCTGCTGCTGCTGTGCAAGCTCATTCAGGCACTATTGTGCATTTTTTTTGTGAATGTTTGCAATGTAATTGGAGACTTGTGCGTATACAGCCATGCGTTCTTTCATCACACTATCGACTCAAAGCTATCCGGCCATTGTGCAAGCCTGTTTACTCTACCAGGCGAGGCTTTTGACTGGGTGTGGATTTTTGGCGCTGTTTTTTAACATTTTTTTTTGCACAATCTTTATATTTCATTATAAGGTCGTCACTCGGGCCGGACCAGTAAACTCATTGCAAAATGACATAGAACTAACAATAAGCCCACTTTTTTTCCTTTGTATTAGTCACTAATACGAATAATTAGTGCAAAGAATGAGTAAATTATCCAAATGTTTAGCAACAGAATTTTCCTTTTACATTATGAACAATATATTGTGAACAAGAGAATAACATAAGAACATATATAAATGTCAATTCATGTTGTCTGCACGTACTAAAACACTACGCCCCTAGCAAATAATACAAGAACTATAAATTTTAAAGAAAATGCATTTTTTTATACAATGCAGCTTTCTTCCCCGGGCCGTACCAAACCACCAAACGGGCCGGATCCAGCCCGCGGGCCGTATGTTTGACACCCCTGATTTAGAGTATACGATTCCTGTAAAACTGTTAAATTGCAAAAATATCCAAGTAGATCTAGTCCTAATGTTCTACCTGGAGAGGAAAAATGGCGAGTTGCATTTTGGCCTTGTTGGCGCCAACAAATGGGATTCAATGAGAGTAGAGTACAAACAAAATCTTTCAGTTATACTGATCAGAGGCTTGTGAGCTATGTGTGTTTAAATATGCAAAACAGTGTGCGCCAATGGGTGAGCTTGTCTGTTGCCAAGCATATTGTGGCTCTTTTCCAACACACCAGGCTTCGTAAACACAACACGAGCTGAATGAGATGCTTGTCATTCATTAGGAAATAAAAGTGAGGAGAAATTAGAAACACATTTTCAGTGTTAAGGTTTTTAACTCATCAGATATTTTGAGAGTTAATTTTTTTTAGCATTGTTCCTGTTTTTTGCTACATTAAGTTGGAAAACAGTGAAATTTGGATTGGATTTCCATATAATCTAAATGTTAGATGGCCTTAATTACTCTATCTGGCTTTCCTTTGTGAGTAAACTTAGTCAAAATCAGTGATTATCTAAAAATTGGTATCCCTTACATCAGTATCCACTGAAATATTGTACAAAAAAAATCCTTTCAATTGCTGATATTCTTTTTTGACTTGGAGATAATAGTCCATCCAAGCCTTCCAATTTTCTGATATCCATGCTGTTAAAAATTCTGCTTGTTATCTTATGCATGAGAAGTTCGCTTCCTTTGAGTGCTGTCACAAATGCCAATTTCCCAGTATTAGTATTTTACTTTAAATTGGAGAAAACATTGCATATTCACTCAGAAATCAAAGCTAACAGAGAAAGTTCAACGCCAATTTTTTTACAGTAAAACTATTCAGTAATCTCATTCAATACCATGTATATATGCTATTTCCTATACGTATTGTAAACGTATCCCCCTTGGTCGTCTCCCTTTGCCTATCTGCGCTTGACTGCCTTCTTTCTCCCGTACATCTGCTCCAGCTTCCATTATCACTCACCCACCGACTTTTAACCCCTTAACGCCCCCCCCTCGGTTCTCCCACTTCCCCCCTTTTGTCAGTGGCATTTTCTCTTTAACCCTTTCTTAAACAAAGCTAGCACCCATCTGTGTGTGCTCTTTCAGCAATAGTCCATTTTCAACATGTCTTCTCTTCCATAGAGGCAATTTACACGGAAGGGCCCGGAGGGCATTAGGGAAATGCGACTCTCCATAACAAAAAAAAAAAAAATCCTGCCGATAAAATAGCTAGGAGCCATTAGTACAATTTTCCAAACTTTCATCTTGAGAGATGTAATAGAAGGCCATAAAAGAAGGCTCGTGACGAGAGGACTGTGGTTGACTGCTAAGTAGAGTGCTTGGTGTCTGCTTTTTGGTTCAACTGGCTTCCAGATTACTTCCAGTGCCGTCAAGTACAAAACGGCGATGCGTGTGTTTGACTTTTGCCAAAGAAAAGGGGTGCTTGAGAGGAGATAAGAACATTCAATTAGCTTGACTCTTGCGAGATGGCTGCAGAGGACATTATGCTGGAGCACAGTGACGTACTCCAAGAGTTCTCTACTGGAGGGGAAGCAAATGAAATGGGATTTCATCTTTTCTCTTTTATAAAATTTAATCTCTTCACTCCCTTACTAATTTTCCTATGGGAATTTTAAATGCATATTCGCTGCTCCTTTCTCTTTCCGGAACTTATACGAAAATGGTATGGTATAGGATATAAATCAATTTTGAAAGTAGCAATAATTGTGAAGAATTGTAAGGGACAAGACGTTTTATCCTAAAAAATTCCAAATAAAATCAAGGCAAAGATTGTACAGTAATCATTATTATATTGCAGTTAGCTCATCAGAATCACTATACATCACATATTTTTGTTTGTCCTATATTATGTATATACATTTGTGTATGTATGTGTATGTGTGTATATATATACACACATACATACATATATATATACACATACATACATATATATATATATACACATACATACATATATATATATATATATATATATATATATATATATATATATATATATATATATATATATATATATATATATATATATATATATATATATATATATATATATATATATATATATATATATACATATATATATATATATATATATATATACACATACACACATGCACATATGTATACACGCACATATATATGCATATATATAAAAATATATATAGAAAACTTCAAAATCCAAAATAGGCCTCAGTTATACCAACAGATTTTCCACAACTACAGTCGAAACAATACAACCTAAATCCCAATTTCACTGCAAATCGCTACCATTCAAGTCAACAATTTCAGAATCAATTGTCAACAACTTCACCAACAATGAAAGTGAAAAATTATCAGAAAAAGCCACTTTGTGCATCATGCCATGCGACGTGAATGTAATCTTAAATTGAAATGGTCTTCCCGTCCTCAAATTGGCAAGTGGTGTCTTTCTTCATCATAAATTTTAAGCAGGACTTATCCAGGCAACTCCCAAGTCAATCTTTCCTGAGTTTGTTGTACTATTGATCTGTTCTGAGCTAAAGGTTGTCCTGGCTTCTTTCTATGCTATTGACGAATTGGCCCCTGGGAAAAAAAAAAAAAAAACGAAGGCGTCCCTGCCTGACTTGTTCATGGATGACTTAAAGTCCTTTCACAATAAACAAGGCGTGATACAAGGTGGCGTTTATGCACAGTTATTGTCAACCTGTTTGGGCGATTTATAAAGCCGCGAGAGACCGATTGGGTTAGTAGTGTGGCTTGTGTAACACACAAGGGTGATCATCTCTGTGGCCACCGTGTTCCCGCTGGGATGTCAAACAGCTCCCAGGGGTAAAAGTCAACTAATGAACACGTTTCAGTCTTCTGGGTTCATTCACGTAGACTTTGCAGTCTAGCAACTGCTATTTGTCAGTAATTGAAGGCCCCACAAATAGGCGTAAGTATCTTTACAACAAAAATAACAAGCAATATTTTACACACGGAGACGGCAGTCCAAGACACTATTACTGAAATGAGAAGTAAGTAGTCTATGTTAATAATACGTAGAGATTTCCCAGATTCGATAATGTGAAAAAGTTACAAGTACACACAAAAAATCAATCTAGAGATATTTTTGCAAAATAGACAGAACATTTTAAATTATGAATTTAAATTTACACTAGTGAAACAAACCTTTTCACAACAAAGCGATCATACAAGTAAAGAAAATATATCACAATCAGCTCCATTAACAACATCGGACATCTCTAATGAATAATAATCCAAATTCTCACTCTCACTAGTCCAGTTCAACGTAGATATTTAAAAAAAAATGCAATTCTTCTCCATTATAACACCAGAACCACTCAAAGATATGTAAATGAGCACTGTAAAAAATAATGTTGCCACAGGCATAAATACCAGCAGGCCTCAACAATGTTTTGCCATTGAAGAAGTGCAAAAGTGGAAGCTGGTTTGCTGTTGAGTGGGGCTGGTGCTCGCTCAGACCCGTTTCCGTTTAAGTAGCGATTAGACTGGATTTACACGCGTGACCCTTTCTGTAATTCCTCTGATATGCGTGACTGCATTTTCAGCAGAAGAAAAAGAATGCATGAAATCACTCTTCACTCAGTTCTTATGTAGATGAGCAAAAAGATAGGAAATGATTTATTGAGCTCTACATTACAGCTGCAGATGTAAAATCTTTTTATGAAAATATCTTCTAATACTGTATTTTTCAGGATATAATGCGCACCTAAAATCAAAAGCCATACTTTGGACATTTTGGCTATTCCATCATTTTTACTCATACAAATTCATGTGATCATATAAATAAATAGCTTCCAACTTTCCCCAAGAAAAAGTGGCAGAAAAGGGCCGTTTTTGGTTTAAAAAGTAAAAATGTTGACAGGACTATCATCTATTAGTAGAAGCCCTATATTAAAATACACAAAGTACCTTTTTAGACTCACGGTTTTAGCCTGGTGGGGCCCTGGCCAAAAGAAGCCTGGTGGCCCGCCAGGTTTCGAAAAACAGTGGAAAAACGCTGGATTTATACTTGTGTTTTTGCTTTTTGACTACTTTGTTAAAGGTCACATGAAAACTATTAAAAACAAACAATACAAGATATCATTCATGGCTAGTTGCCTCAGTCCAAATGAATTGGACATTTATCATCGTCAATGGCACAGAAATCATCTCCAAACACGCATTTAGTAGAAAGATTAGGCCAAGACATGATGTACCGGTGACAACTGTGTCACAATTAGCAGGTTGAATTTGCAGATCATTTCATCAAGCACACTTCACCTTTTATGGCCCCAATCTACAAATGCAGCTTCTAATGACACTCCTCTGTAATTTGCAGGAAATTGAAATGGTTCCTAATGAGGTAGTGGTGGCTGTCCCACAGGAAAAGTATGTGCCCCCCCCCCCCATCCAGTCATTCCCCATTATATACAGGACCTACTTTTTAAGACACTCTAACTCGGGTACATACACTAAAGTCTTTTAGTAAGCTAATTATTAGAGTATTCCCTTTTGAGGACAATATGTTATTAGTCCTGACGAGAACACATTCCCAAAAGGCATGGGCTTCTAAGTATATTGGGGAGGGGGGTTAAGGATTTGACTTGTTTTGTGGCAACATTTTCATCACTAATTGGAGGTCAAAACAGCAAAAGACTGAGGGATTAAGAACACTGGTAACCTGATATTCATATATGAACTATGTTAAATCTTTCTGGAATAAGTTGACAATTTTGCATTGTTTTGCTTTGGATGCTAAATTTGAGTAGACGTAAACTTTATATTTAACTTTATGTTAAAAAAATGTCTAAAAATGTAAAAAAACTAACAAAAAAACATTCAAATCATGGTACTCATAGTAATTACCCCCACTTTTTAACAAAAGCATGCCGCAAGGCATGCTGGGAACTCCACCGCGTCGTGGTGAGTAATGCATTCAAAACAATGGGAAATAGCAGCGTTGAACTAAAATGTGTAGCATTAACAGAACATAGACAACGCAATTTGTTGCATTATTAATGTTGAAGAATGGTGTCTTAATGTAGCCTTAAATGTTTCAACTACTTGCGTATTAGAGATAATTAGATACACTGTATAGATCTTTACATTTGTGCAGAATTATAAATGTGCAGCTTCTCTCTGCATGATTTTATTTTTGCATTTGTCAAACATAATCAAATTCCAATTACATTTTAAAATGACATAAAGAAAACAGTTATGCAAATTAATTAATACCAATTCTGAATTTCTCAGACCAATGATAATGAAGAAAATCATGTTTTAATTGGCTAAGTTGGCCAGTATTGATAACACGATTTTGGATTTTATCTAAATTTCCTCCACCTTTACACAAGTAAAAATTAAAATTATGTGTTTTTTCAAAGTTATTAAATAATATTCTATCCACTATGATGAAAAAAAAAACAAATTTATAGTTTTCTTTCAATGCTCGAAGAATGTACTACTGCCCATGGCCAGCCATACACACACAGCCAAATCCACAGGACCGCACCCATACTCCAAAACAGGTACTATACCAGTTTTTTTCGGGGTGCATAAGCCCGCTAAATTGCAGCACAGCAACCCCCATACATCACTAAACAATGAGGATTTTCTATTAGATTTGAGCTGGCAGGAGAGAGGCGGAGAGTGGCGAGCCAGGCAGACAGTTGCCTTCATTTAAACTCTTCTGCACTGAGGCTTTTCAATTTGATTATGAGGCTCCATTTCATAGTGGCTGGATGCCGCGTGACATTCCCAATGAAATGGAGCCATCGGACGGCCCGACGGACGGATGTGTGGGTGGGCATTCCACCTCCGTCCTGTACGACGTTGGCCTAGCTCGAGCTCGTTTTTCGGGTGTTGGAAGTCTATGAAAGGTTTTTGTATTTACAGATGAATTGCCTTTTATTTGATTATTTGCTCCTATGTCTGAAAAACGACATCCAGGCAATATCAATCATGACATTCAGGACATGACCTGGATTAATGACAAATGACCAGTGGGAAGAGGTAACTAAAGCAGAGGATGTAACAGCAGACCACAAGTGACCCCCTTGTTCATTTACCATTTACCTTCTTTGGAACATTCTCTATTTACATGGCTAGACTCGATTTTGGCCCTTAGTCTGTCACGACATGGCCTTATTACGCTGATGTATCAGCATGCAATTGGTCATCAGAAAGCAGATTATAGCTACAATGTTTTGCTTTTTCTAAGGACAACATTTTGCTTTTATTGCATAGCCTTCAAGGAGTCAATAATGTTAAGTAACAATTAACATTATGAAAGGATTAACCCCATCACCTCTTATTATTATTATTTTTTTAGACGTCATTAACCTCTTGCTGAAATATTTAAACAATTCAATACAGACGTATGCCTTTCGTAATCCAGACAGCGGAATATGACAAAAAATGTTAACTATAATATATCATTGACTGATTCTAGCCAATGAGTTAATCCTTAAAAATAAGCAAATCTTTAGTTTGAACCATGGAAAACATGCCAATACATAATCGAAGAGGACAACAACAATCTATTTCAATAGGCCAATTCTGATCAGCAATGTACAGCAAACACAAATAAGATCATTGATAATTGCACTTACAGTTTGACTTGCAGTCATATATTAACTTTTCTTCCAACTAAACAACAAAAACACCCACATGTTTTACTATTTAGTTACAAAAACTCCAAAAATTATTATCTCCGAACCATCCGATAGAGTTGACTGGACAAAAAAACTAAAATTTCTGTTCTCTCAGTTTCAAAGTTAGGCCTTCTGTCAAAGTCTGGAACAATATTAAACACATTTACATATCAAGAGAATCAAGGGAAGAGAGCAAGTTGTGACTAAAAATACTCCAGGTGGTATGACAGAGATATTTACTCCCTACCCTTGAGCAATATTCTTGGAAGCGTACAACAAAAGAAAAAGTGATGTTTACACGGCGGATGTGACACATTGAAAAGACTGACAGGCGGAGCTACTACTGCACATCCAGGAAACAGCTAATGCACTCTCTCTCTCTCAAAGACATTTCAAATCCTTATGCTAAAATTGATTGATGCATCTTTCCTCAATTGCTATTGACAGAATAGCGCTTTAATTGTCATAGACGAGTGTTCACTCAATCTTATTAACCACACCAAATGTTCACTTTGGTTTAGATGCTATACTTGTGTTTGTAAACAAGTCATATTTCTTGATTTTCCTCACCTATTGTTGTCAATGGCAGTGTTAAACGCTATAATATTTAAAAAAAATAAACGTATTAGAGGCAATACTAGTGTACATATCTGCTTTTATGTAAATAAAGTATTTTTGTTCATGCATTGTGCCAATTTTTTTCTTCTTGATATCACTGTTTAATTAACTGTGGAATTATAGTTTGTAGTTAGACAGTAAAAGGAATTATTGGTGCCCATGTTGCTTGTAAGTTATGAGTTAGGCAGTAGAGTGTGGCCTTCAGTAGCACATGTTTTTAAATCAACATTTTGTTAACCCTTGAAATCCCCAAACTACAAAAAAATTGACAGCAAGGTTAAAAAATTAAAGGCTATTATACTGTTTATTTTTGTTTTTATCAATTACCAACAATAATCTATTGCTTTAAAAATGATCACCTGAAATATGACAAGTTTGCACAGATGCAGTCGGCAAAAATATGTCACATCAATATTTTATCTGCCAAAATTCTGTATTTGCAACCAACAAACTTTCTGTATGTATTTGAATATTTCCCTAATTCAAACCCATAGTCCACTTACCACAGTCTTCACTGTGTATAAGGGTCCTAATGGCACAGATTAAAAAGGCATTTTAATACATAAAAGGGGATTAGAAACACTATGGGCTGCGCTAATCCTTAACCTTCAATCCTGTTCTCATAGAGCCACAATATGCAAACGACGATAGCATCACAGGATTGGCGTTAGAACATTTCTATTAGGGACGCCCTTCCATATTCCCACCGGCACATTTAAAAGGCATTAGGGATGCTCTGCCGGGGCTAATAAAAGGACCAGTGGTGCCATCATACACACTAACTTGTTTCAGGAAAGGAAAAAAGAAAGCACTCTTCCATGTGAAGTTTCCATAAGCCATTTAGATAATCTGCCCTACTCTGTAGAATAGACACAGTAGTAGTAGCCTTTGTTTTGTATGGATGGAGGCTTTTTCTTCCTATACTTTAAACCTAAAACATTACAATTAATTCTTGGCTGCATATCTATGTGCTATTCAATTATATTTGCAGAGAAATCTGCGGGATCCCCCATCAGGTCCCCGCAGCATGCCTGATTTGAGAAGGTCCTTTCCTCTGTGTAGGGAAGCCTGCTGCTTTTCTCAGCAGGAAAAGGCAGGAAACAGGGTCATGCCGAACATCAATCTTTCATATTCTAAATTCGAGCAGTGCAACCATTCAATTTTCTGCACTTTACTCGCCAATATTGGTTATATATATACACTGGGTTTATTTATACATTAAGATACATTCACTATTTCTTTAGAGTTATTTTGATACATTTTTCCCATCCGAGACGTCAACTGTCTTTTGAACGTGACGCTAAATTTATAACTGATGTTGTACAATGGTAGCTTTAATAATGAAATTAAAATTTAGTCAGGGCTCGTGTTTTTCTAGCGCACAGATTAGTTCCGATTATTATCAAGACAATTTTTTTCAGTCACCCGTTGGTGCAGTGGTTGTTTTGTCTGATTTGTGTATAGGCAGCGTGGGTCAGATTCCTACTCGGTGCTTTCAACCTATTTATTTGAAATCGAAAGAACCAAACAGCTACTTCAACGCCAACAAAATGAAACCAAACTCAACTTGTCAAGTTATCCTTCCGGTAATTGTTTGACTTCGCAAGATCTTTGTCACCACAAACCAGCATTTGGCAATGAGCAAGACGTTTTGGCACACAGTTTAACTTTGGTCTGAACACAGCATATATTCACCAATGTGCGTCGGTATCTCTCTTCTTTTTATAATGTTAAGCTGTTTCCATGGTAATTGCTATTTTTTGGGCTGAGCATAAAAGACAGACAAAAGGAAAAAAGATACTTCCATCGCCCAAACACAGACAAGCACTAGCTAAGCAAAAACTATGGTGGAAGGGGATTTATTAGCGGACCAGGGACTGATACCTCGGGGTACATAACCTGAGGATTCCTTGTATTAATGGTTCATTTGAGTTTTCCTGATGACTTGGGTACAATGTTTGTGTACTGAGACGTAGAGGCAAATTCTCTATAGACTTCCAGTATTCTTTCCATTTTATATTGTGACCGTCTTGTTTCTGACAGTCAGTTTTCAATCTGCGTTTTAACTTTTCAGGCCACTACTGAGAAGAAGAAGCTGAGCCATGCTGGATCCAAGCCCTCCCTCTCCGAGAGCAGTGGCCGACTCCCTCAGATAGCCATGAACACCTGCAAGTACAATGGCGGCGTGGTGAGACCACTCGTGGGCAGTCTGGCGTCCTCGTCGCGCCGCAACCTCGCGGAGCTCGACTCGGAAACGCAACCCCTGCAGACGCTACACAGCTCCGGCTTGGAGGTGGTGGTGTCTAAGGGGAATGGCGGAGAAGACCCCAGTAAGGCCTCCAACGAGAGCCTCGTCAGGGAGGGCAGCGGGCGTGGCGGAGGCAGGGCGCCTCAGAAGAAAAACAGGGACATTGGCTACAAGCTTGGCCACCGGCGGGCGCTCTTCGAGAAGCGCAAGCGGCTTAGTGACTACGCACTCATTTTTGGAATGTTTGGGATTGTTGTCATGGTGACGGAGACTGAACTATCATGGGGGGTTTACAATAAGGTAGGTTGTACACACTACCCATAAATTGATCTTAAATTTAGCTAAAGCTAACAGCCCGCCAGGCTTCTAAAGATACAGCTATTCAAAAGTTGAAACTCACAATCATTAACCCTTTAAAGAGCAAGTGGCCATTTTTGACTGCTGACCCATTATAGCACGAGTGACTAGTTTTTTGTCATCTGGAGTGTTTAAAGTGTTTAAAAAATTGTGGAAAAAAATGTTAAATCTGGAAATTACTTTGAATTCGTAACAGAAAAGAGCCATTCCCAAAAATCATGTCGCCGCATCCAGTGACAATCTAAACTCCGACAACACTTCCTAAAAATCCACTGCGCTCTGGGATTGGAAACTCCTTGAACCTCTGGCAGGTGGATTAATTGGTTTACTCAATGTTATTCCCACAGGGACTTCTTAAAACAATTTGAGACGTTGGAATGTCTTGGGAATACGTTGCCGACCTGAAGGGCAAAGCAATATAGTTGATTGCTAAAAATATCTTTTTGCAATCACTACCATTGAAGGACACACAGCCCGACAATCGAGAACGACATTTCTCCACTCGTTGTTGTCATTCTGCGTCCTCATTGTAATAACCGGATGATGGCCGTCCCGCGGAAGCTTTTAAAAGGGCTAAAAACTGATGTCATGCACTCTTTCATTTTCTAGCTCTATGACCCTCATGCGTACATACACAAACACACAAGTACTGCAGTTCTGGCATCCAGCTGGTCTATTTATCACCAGTGCCCCCTCTCTGTGGTGGGGCTCTGCTAATGCTAGCCTTGCCTTTTTTTGCACCTGCCATGAAATGGAAAGTCCCCCGTTAGTGCTGTGCTTTGATTAATTGCTGGTTTAGATGGCGGCTAAGAGCGTTTGTGGATAATATCAGGCTGCACCTACACCGGCTGCTGCTTCATTGTTTAGCGGTGGCCTGTGCGTGGCGTTTGTGTGTACACCCCATTATCTGGCCTCACTTAGACTTGTACGCTAATAAGTAGTGTGTGTAGTGCATACAGGGAGGTTCGCGGCTGCGTATTGCCCACCTTCTGTGCTTCTTGTCCTCATGTGCGTTTATATAAGTACATTCATTCTCCTTGTCGGAGACAGTAATGGAGCCATTTGTTTCCCCCTTTTGTTTTAATCTTTTGGGGGATCTGGCTGTGAGAATATGCTGGCCTTCTAAACTTTTCATTTAGTGATCTGTCCCATGTCTGTGTGGTTAAACTCCCATATGAAAATAAAATTGGGAATTTTGTTATCAAGTGTGAGATACTGCGGGTTAGAGAGTTGTGCTTATTAATAGTAGTTAAAGTCGGTGTCTTACAAAAAGCCAGGGTTGAAATACAACTTTAAACAAGGGATAAGCTTGTTCATATAAGACCATTTAATGTCACTATCTTGCTTTCTGTGGTTAAAACAAAATGTAGGTCTAAATATGTACACTTTCTATACTTTCTTATGCAGTTGTGTATTAGCTTAGATGAGGTAGCTAAAAGAAGCCTGGCGGCCCGTCTGGCTTATAAAGCACTATGTTAGACTGCATTGTTTTAATCAAATTGTTTTCCCCTCTCATTACAGGACTCTTCATATTCGTTTGCACTGAAATGCCTTATCAGCCTTTCCACTGTTATATTGCTTGGTCTTATAATAATGTACCACGCACGGGAAATCCAGGTGAGTCTTGATTATTTTCCAAATAAAATTCAATGAAGAAAATATAAGTTGACAAACGTATTTTCTGCTAAAAAAAGCAGCTTTCTGTTGCTTTGAATATTGTCACAAAATGATATACTACATACTGTATATTCTATATGTATTTTAAGATGTGTTTAAGCCAAACGACTGCCTTAAGCCTCAGCGGAAGTTAACGAGGGAGAAAATGAATCCAAATCCTCAAAGCTGTTCTTTTGCTGTGCTTAGCTGTTTATGGTGGACAACGGTGCAGATGACTGGAGGATAGCCATGACCTATGAGCGGATCTTCTTCATCGTGCTGGAGTTGCTGGTGTGTGCCATCCATCCCATCCCCGGCCGCTACATTTTCACGTGGAAGGCCCGGCTGGCTTTCACGTACACGCCGTCGGTGGCGCACGCCGACGTGGACATCATCCTCTCCATCCCCATGTTCCTGAGACTCTACCTGATCGGCAGGGTCATGCTACTTCACAGCAAGCTGTTCACGGACGCTTCGTCTCGAAGCATTGGCGCCCTCAACAAAATCAACTTCAACACACGCTTCGTCATGAAAACTCTCATGACCATCTGCCCAGGAACTGTTCTGCTAGTGTTCAGTATATCGTCCTGGATCATTGCCGCGTGGACGGTGCGCGTCTGCGAGAGGTAAACACGCCTTTACAAATATTGGATACTGCTGGGGTCAAGATAAAACACTGCACAATGTACTTCAAAAAAACGAAAAAGCAGCTGTGATTGCCAGAATTGTGCCATTAAAAATTGGACAAACCAGAAAGTTTACTGTTAAAATGAAGCACCATCAAAAGATCTACGTTTGAAGTATTTTACAGTAAATGACTAAAAAATACTAAACAAAAACTATTCGTTTTTGTCCGGACGTAAATGGCAGTGACAGTACTGCACTTGTCGTTGTGGCAGTCAAGCGTGCTAATTACTGAGCTATTAGCCTAGCTTCTACTGCCAGCACACTCAGTTAATTTTTTTTCCTACCATGACTTTACAGTAAAAAAAAGAAAAAAGAAGGAGCGACGCGAACATGTAAAATTAGCAAAATACTCATCTATCTTTGTGTTTTTTTAATGGTGTTCCTGTAATTTTAACAGTTCAAATCTGGCAACCACAGCTATCAGTATTTTCCCATCGTATGCTTTTCCTTGGTTCCTTCACTAGCTCTGCATTTGTCTACATTCCCTTGTTTTCCATCACTGGTTGGCACTTGAATCCACAGCAAAAGTGTGTGGGATTGTTACGATAAACACGTGCCCAGGAAGGTGCACACATGCACATGCGAGCCGCTCACGACACTGGCTGTTTTTAGAAAACAACGATATCAACAACACCACCCTGACACATGATTCATTAGCTGAGCAATCGCTGCACAACTCCCCACGCCTTGTGTTTATTGCTTTATGGCTTGTCCATAATTCATGAGTGTCTAATTGTTTGTTTGCTGAATGATTTGCTTGGGTAATGCAGAGCAGCCCCCCTGGATCCCTTCACCCGTTTTCTGCCCCAAACTGCACAACGGTCTCGAGGGGGGGCAGCAGCTATGTTTCTGACGGAAAATGAAAGCGGCAGAGAAGAAGGAAAAGCTTTTCTTTCCTTCCTCATTTGGCATTTACATAAGGAAATGAGATATTAATACTAGCTTTGATGTTTCTTAAGTCATCCGTGCATAGTTGGAGGCTCGGTAGGGTGGAGGGGCTTGAGATCTGGACTAACCACGTGGTCCCGTGCTGATCTGAAAAAGTTATGGATCCGCAAAGAGCAAGGCTCGCCGTCACTTTCGGCCGTGGCCTGAATATTGATGCTTGGTGAAGTCCTGCAGGCCACCTTGCTTGCTTCTACCTTCCATCCCTTCACTTCCTCTTAACTACTCCACTGAATTCACACCACTCACTCACCACCTCTCCTTGCATGCCAAATT
This sequence comes from Stigmatopora nigra, assembly GCF_051989575.1. Classification (NCBI taxonomy): domain Eukaryota; kingdom Metazoa; phylum Chordata; class Actinopteri; order Syngnathiformes; family Syngnathidae; genus Stigmatopora; species Stigmatopora nigra. The sequence goes on from NC_135516.1 coordinate 9,343,082, forward strand.
TAAGATCTTCAAAACCTCTAAATGATGCTACTTGTGGGCTTTAAGCTTCAGTTGGTAACCCAGCAGAAGACGTTTGAGGTCCTCCGAGTGTCAGGATTTACTGAAATTAAGTATGAGTTCAAGGAATAATTCTGGGTACTGTAAGAAGTAGAGGGTCGTATCCACAACAGGTCATTTTTGACTCTTTAGATATATTGAAGCAGTTTTTTGTAAATATGTCTACATGACAATGAAGATTGGGAGTTGAAAAAGTTGAAAACATCAACTAAATGAGAGTTAAATGAAAAATAAATCACAGAAAACTCACTGTTAGTGGCAAAAAGTGAAGAAAAATAGGTTCAAGTTATCAAAAATACTTTTCGGGAGTGATTGGCTGTAGTTGAGTGCCATAGATGTCCAATTCATATGAACTGGGAGGGTTGAAAAACGTTTTCCTTCGCTACCAGCCGTCCTACTTCAAATTGATTAGATGTCTAATTGTGACAAAGTCATTTATATTCACAGCATAAGGAGGAAGAGAGCCACCTGTCCAATCAATTTTGTCTAGGAGGGTTAACAGTGATCAGTTGCTACCAAACTTTCCCAGATGAAATCGATTGGCCATCTAGCACTGTCACTGGCAGCCAAGAATTGAATAACAGACTAACAATTGTTCACCAAATTTTTGATTGCCCTAAAATGGTCTGAAATGCAAATTACAGCATTTTTGGGCCATTCTGACTGTCTTGTTGGACTGTTGTCATGTAAACATACTACAAGATCATGTTTTTACGTGGTTGCTCAAAGTTCTCTAACTTTCATACTTCAGTACATTGTTTCAATTCTTAAATGAGAAGCAGTTAATGGTTTGCCCACAAACACACACAAAAAACACTGGGACACTTCCCATGACTGATGCATGTCATTTGGTTTCAAGTGTTGAAAGATATGGGTGTGTTTTTCTATGAATGGGTGTGCGCAAGGGTGTGCAGGTGATTGTATAATTTTTTATTGTACTTTTTATTCCCCCCCTTTTGCTGCTCCATAGGGATTACATGTGAGTCCTCACTTTCTAGTTGTGGAAATTAATATAAATCCAAATTATTTTTGCACCGAGCTGGCGCCACTGTTACCCTGAATTGGGGGTTTGCTAAGGGAGGGTTTTTAGTCAGGACAAGACAAAATTCAACCCCAACCCTTGAGAATTTAGCTTACGATTAAAGAGGACCTCTAGAATTGTTGGCCTGAAGGTGGCAAGATCCTTGAAGTGGATCCCTTCCAGGTTTTTGGAGGCTAGAAGCAGCGTTTTGAAGCAAACGTCTCGTTCCTACGATTTTGTCGGGGAGTGGAGGAGATTTGTCCTTCCTAAAAGGGCCGTAGGTCATTTTCTGGCTTCTATTTCTCTCTTTATGCAATTGTTATAGATCCATATTGCACAAAAGTCGTTTTAGCCCCAACTGTGAGATATGTTTGAGGAGCAAAAAACCTTTCTGTTCCTTCATTACCATCTCATTATATGTCTCCCTTCACAAATTTATTCCAGAGTGCTGTAATGCTTTGTCAGTTACCTCTACGCAAAGCTTTTTTTTCTTCTTGTTATCATTATATTATATTATAGAAACTAGTCTGTTGCCAGACAGTCCAAGCAGGGGTGTGTGTTTATGATGAAGCGCCGCAATAATGTGTGCAAAGTGGAAAGCTGTAAATTAATAGGAAGGTAAGTTGTTTCTAAATGCAATTCGAGGGTTGGACTGCTGTGTTTTTGGTTTTCAAGTCCAAGAAAACAACAACAGGGTGCGAGAGATTAAAAAAAGAGGGGTTTGATTCCCCAAAATGTTGTTCAAGAATCTGCAGTCAACTTTGACATGGCTGCTGAGACCATCACAGAAAGAACGGTGTGAGATTGGACAAGGATGGAGTCTGTTTGGAAAAGAAAGGGAATGAAAGATACCAAAAGCAGAAAGCCTGAGGGTGGAGTTGGAAGAAATGCTAATGTTGCGCAAGATGGATTTAACTTTGGGGCCTCTCTTGCCTAACGTCGAGATGCGACCCATCTTCGGAGCTAACTTAGCTCAACTAAGCTCCTTAACTAAGCTCTCAGGGTTCTCCCTCACTATCTTAAAGCTTGTCCTCTCTCACTCTCTTCTACTCCTGACTGATCCCTAGCAGATCTTTTATGTGGCCTTCAGCCTCGTTTTGTCACGCGACAATGCGTCGCTAGCACAACTCCCATTGCCACATGCGGTTTTGTATTCAAACTGACGTCCCCAAAAACAAAACAATCCAAATTGTTGCTATTTATTAATTAGTAGGCCTGTTGAAAATGCTCAAAAATGTGATTTTTTAAGTAAATATACATATATTTATTGGCTAGAGTTAGTTTTGTGGTTGGAAAAGTGCTATATATTTGTACTTCAAAACGTATTTGCGTCCCCTGAACCTGCCACACAAACTTGACGCTAACAAAAGCAAGATGAGCCTCGTAGTAAAACTCCTTGTTTCAACGTACACGTTGTAGTAAAAGCCTTGCGAGCTCTGGTCCCAGTTTCCTTTCATGTGAGATGGGGCCTGCAGAGTAGGACTGGCACGCCATAACACGTTGGCTGGCACTCAGCAGAACAGTTCACAGAGACATTGTAATGGAGTGCTTGATATCTGATAACCCCAGAGACACAACTCAGCACTGAAATATTAAAATGAAGAGCTGCATGAACAGCGCTTTGTGGGGGATGTACGCTAGATCAGAAAAGTGCACTTTTAGCAAGGTGGGAGAATACACTTGTTGACCTGTTGCTAACGCTGATAGCAATATCAAGAAAAACAAAGAGTCATTCACAAATGTAGCAACTTACGATTCAACATTTACTGGCATTAAATTATGACCAGGAAGTGTTCCCTTTGACAAATAGGATTCTATTTGTTTTCAATCACCTGTCCTGAAGTTTAAATTGAATGCACGCAGACTGCAAAGTCACATTGTGCAATTTCTTAACAACATTGCAATGAATCCATCATGCAAACAAAGCCTTTCCTTTCAGTTTAATTATTCATGTGATTGATAGCAATATACTGTACATAATCATTCACTAAAATGCTGTCAGTATCATTTTCCTCGATGGATTAAATGTGGGTAAGACGCAAAGGGACTATTCGCCATCCCAAAATATGTCCTTACATACTGTCACCGACAGTAATCATAGCCGGTTTGGATATACAGAAACAACTGCAGATTTTTGGGATGGTCATTATTTACTAACGTCTTTTTAAAAAAAATCATTGACAAATATAGGTTTGCAATGCTTTTTGAACAAGTGGCGAATTATGTTTAAGTGAAACTGAAATATCTCATTAAGAAACTCAAGCAAAGTGTCTTGGTTGTTCGTCATTTACAATTTATCTTCATGCCTGTTATTTTTCCTCCATTATTTTTTATAATCTATGAAATATCATTCAATGAATTGTTCCAAAACCTGGGAAAACCTTCTCTAGATGACTTAAGCTGTCTGATAATACACGGTTCATCATGGAAACGTCACACCATCAAACTGAATGGACTAAAAAATAGATTTAGGCTGCTTGTCAGACCAAGGCCTTGGAGTAAAAAAATATTCCTTTCCCTCGTTAAGCCGTCATGAAAGACATTTAATTGCATCAGTCCACATATGCTCTGCTGCATGCTCGCTTTGCCTGTAGCGGGGGTGCTTGCACGTTGCCGATTTTGGTTTCTAACCATTGCTGTTGAAGATACCGTAACACAAATGTTGCCAAGCAAAATCCGTCAATTCAACGAACGTGGGTCTTTCGTACACTCGTTGAAAAGCTTTTTAATTTGTTTGTATTAATGGGAATCGTACCAGATTATGGAAAGTGGCAGTCATTTTTCCGAATGGGGCTGAAGTTTGGAATGGAAGTCTCAAGCCTTGCGCTAACAGCTCTTTTCGGAAATAGGCTAATGATTCTAAACGACTGTGTCATGGGGGGTTTAACAGATTAAACGAATTAGCCCAATGAAAGACAAGCGTTTCAAATCATGCCATCATTCTGAACCAATCCTATAACGGAAGTAATTTCATTACAGCATAAAAGCCATCTGGAAATATGTTTGCGTCAAATTAGAAGAAGACTGAAGAATTTGGGGGGGCAAATTGCCTTGCTGCTGCTGGTGCTGGTTTGTGTGAAAATGTGTGCATGCTGTACTTTCCCTACAACATTATTTGTCTCTCCGATAGCCACATTGACAGAGGAAATTAGCACTTTTTCTTCTGAAAAGGGCACGACTGACGAGAGAACGATGCATTTGTAGTAGGCACCGATGACTAGATGGAGCGATGACTGTGGTCAATTCCGTTAGGCTTTCCCCAAATATATTACGTATACATAATAGATGCAAACTATTTGGGTGCTTGATTTGGAGACTACTGTGAGTTTCCAATGCGCATCATCATACTACTTAGCGTCTGTAAGGAAGATTTGATGATGGGGGTATGTAAGCTCTTATCCTTGAATTGTTCTAAAGTGGTGCCAGCTCTTTTCTGTGCTTCTGCAAATGTTAACACGGTATATTGAGAGCCTGGAAATACTTTGATCAGCACCTGTTCTGTCTCTGTCTCTTAATGTCGATTTTACCCAATGACATTCCAAATTTTTAAACATTAAGGCTTTTTGTTATGGAGAGTACATAATTACATAAAATAGGTCTTGAAATTATTACGATTTAACTATGATATGATTTAACTTTCTCAACTAGAAGTCTAAGAGTGAAGTTAAATATTGCTAAAATGTTGACATATACATTTTGGCATCCAAAAAAAACAAAACTATATTGCACAGATTTTAAGACAATGTAACATTTATTACCTTCATAAAATTTGTGCTATTTTTGATCATTTTTAAAACATAACATTACTATGGGCATTATACTGTCTATTTTTGTTGTGATTGCATTTTGTTATAATATATTCTTTAATTAAATAAAACATCCCAAACTAAATGTACGAGAAAAAATAAAAATAACATTTGAACTTAAGTTATGCTTCTGCAATTTTCCCCATAAACAAATCGCATCAGACAAAATTAATTAGCAAGTAAAGAACTTGGCAAACAAACATTCTAGTTTCCAGAGTTACGAACTACCACTTTTTTGATCATTTAAATGCTTCACTCTTTAGCAGCCAACAACCAACATCCAATCCAATTCTAACAATACCACCCTGTCCCAGTCAAAACAGGCCAATCACGGTCAACTCCACTGAAACACCATCCCTCAACACACAATCTTCAAGAAACTGCTACTTTAGAGCTTCGTCAGTGCGGCCTGCTTTTTCCCTCCTGCATTAGATTGGTCTTTTCTCGACTCCCGCTCAGGCCGATAAATGAAACGAGCGTACTAGCGATCGAGTTAAGCCCCCCTGGCAGCTATCAAAGGGCAGCTGGTGAAATGTTGAGATGCAGGTAAAAGAGACAGCGGTGTCAAACTCAACCAGCACATCCAATACTGCGCCACTCTTTACCAATGATCCATCCGAGACGACATACTACCCGCTTCCATGCGGTAATACGGCAGAATTTCCCCACCTTGCTCTCAATATACCCCCCCCCCGCCCCAAGCATGTATGAAGCTTTTTATTTTCTAAGTACTGCATGATATTGCATTGACTGCTCCTTTGCATGTCATCAATGAAGCTTGAATTCCAAGGACTCCACTTTAGTGCTCACTTCTTGTTATGAAGCGCGATAGGAAACAGCAAATTTGTCTTGAGAGGGGGTGAATGGGAGGAGACAGAATATGTTGGTGTCAATGGGATTTTTTAAAAATCAAATTAGGTCCATGAATATTGGGATGTTCAGGGTTTGAGGTATTTTCACGACTATAAGGCGCACCACATTTTAAGGCGCACTGCTTTATAAGGCGCACCCTCAATGAATGACATTTTAAATTTTTTTCCCATATATAAAGTACACTGGATTATAAGGCGCACTGTCTATTTTGGAGAAAATTTAAAACTTTTAGGAGCGCTTTATACTTGTAAAAATATGGTATTTGAATATAATTTCTCTTTGTTTTTGGGTCATTTTCCCTACCATTTTGTCTTCAGGAATCAAAAACAAATGCTCAATTAGAGTCAGATCAGGTTATTGACTTGCTGCTAATACAAGAGTTCACTTTAACGGAAAAGTTAAGCATGTAGCCATTTGTTTCAGTACTTCTAATCTCTTGTATAATGTAGAAATAAAATGTAATATTTAAAGCAAGTTCTGCTGACGGCCTACATTTAAAAACTCATTTCAAATTAATTGTGGTGCTGCGTCAAAATTAATTTAAAAAAGAACATTTTGAATTAATTGTGGTAAAAAAGAAAGAAAAGAACTGCCTGAGTGTCCCAATATTTATGCTCGGGACCGTCAAATATTCCCAATCTGTATTTGTGTTGTATACTCATTAAAAGTAGTAGGGGGGAGGGCTAATTATTCGAGCCATTGTGAGCGCGCATGGTGGGTCGCTGGCAGAGTTTAAATTTGCAATTCATTATCAGCCCGGACTAAAATTCCCTTTTAGAACATCTTTGGGCAAATCCCAAGAAATCAGATTGACACACATTGTCTTGTCAGGAGGATGTCAGCTAGCCGTTGTCCCAAAGTGTTTAATGAATATTTGATTTGGCTCCTAAATTGAATTGTACAGTATCTGATCTCCTCCTAGACAGCCCATTGGGAATAATCAACCGAGGTGAATAGGGATGGTTGGATTAGACAGATTTGCCAGAGTAAAAAGCTACAGGAATGTCATCAATACAGCTTTTGGACGTGGTGTCTTTTCCTGTACTAATATCTTTGCATCTTGGCGGTGGGTCTTTAGATTGTCAATTCAAGCATGGCACTCATCTATTTTCAGCAGGCAACATAATTAGGAGTGATCATTTCCATTTTCAAACCTTGCTGGGGGCATCATAAAGCCCTCTGGGGGAGAATGACAACAAAAGTGTGAATTCGCCGCCTGTTAATGGAATCCGCAAGGACATATATTTTGGGGATAAAGCCACATGGCATTATGTTGGCTTGTCGTGTTCAAAAAATCCAGATTGATCCGACATTTTCATTGTCATCGTCACCGACTCTGGCAAATCTTCGAAAAACGGTAATTTTTGGTCGCGGGATGTCACCGGGAAATCCACGGATGCTTCCAATCACCCAATCTGTTAACAAGCTGCGTAAATATATCTACGCTTTTGGAACAAAACCCAAAAAAGTATCTTTAGAAAGGCTTAAGCTTGGATCGTCAGCATGACGTGCGAAGAAAAAAATAGAAACAAGGAAAAATCTAACAAATGAATGTAATGGAATTCAATTTGGAAATAGTTGCATCAGTTTCTCGTTGATCTGAACTGGCAACCCAACCAGTTCAAATAATTAAGTCCCTGGCCCAATGGTAGTATGTCAGTACCACAAATACTTGAATTGGTTTCTGTTACATGCCATTCAAAAGACATTATTAAAAACCATCCATCAAGCTGACATGTTGGTTACTTTTGGTCCATGTTTTAAAATTTTCTAGAAAAGCACAAAACACACCTTAATCCAGCATGCCTGTGTTTTCCAAACTGCGTGCCGTCCCTACTCACTACACGTCTCCCAACTGTGCTCGTCTTTCTCACTTCAGGTATCATGACAAACAGCAAGTGACCAGTAACTTTTTGGGAGCCATGTGGCTCATCTCAATTACCTTCCTCTCCATCGGCTACGGGGACATGGTACCGCACACGTACTGTGGGAAAGGCGTGTGTCTGCTTACAGGGATTATGGTAGGTTCCTCTTTCCAAAAGCCGCTTATACATTAATTATTTTCTCATTAAAATAAGTTGAGGTTGTAATCACGACAGACTTAACTAACTTAACTTAAATGAAGCAACAGAAATCTTGCTAAATTTTACATTGGCTAGAAATTACAACTATTAAATGTTAGAAAACATTGACCATACTTCAACTTATAGTCTTGAAATGGTGTTTTAATGACCAAAAATACCATAAAATTCTAGTTTGTATCGAACTTTTGCCATTTCAACCACATCACCAGATGTGGCTTAAAATAAATCAATATTTTCTAGCACTGTTTTAGAGTGCAATTTTAGAAATTGTAAATATTCTGTTATTACAAGCCATTCTTAAAAATGACTTAGTCTCACTTCTCAAAAAAACACTACAATCTGATTCAATGCAAGAGAAACCTAACAGACCACCAGGTTTATAAAGTACTGGGGCAAACAGTGCTAAAGTTGATATAACGTAGATAAAAACCACTTTCGATTTAAAAAAATTGGTTCAAACCAACGGCCAGACCTGACGCCACACAAATCACATCTCTTTTGAGTGTAATACCGTCTCATTGGCTCAACAGGGAGCTGGTTGCACTGCACTTGTGGTTGCAGTGGTGGCCAGAAAGCTGGAGCTGACCAAGGCAGAGAAGCATGTCCACAACTTTATGATGGACACACAACTCTGCAAACGAGTGAGTCAACAACCACAACAAACAAATGGATTTCGCAAACACGCATTACCCTAATGAGGAAAATGGAAACCATCACATGCATTTTCTCATCATCCACCATTTTGTATTCCTCACTTGCCAGGTGAAGAACACAGCTGCCAATGTACTCAGGGAAACATGGCTCATTTACAAACACACCAAGTTGGTCAAAAAGATTGATCACGCCAAGGTGCGGAAACACCAACGCAAGTTTCTCCAAGCCATTCACCAGTAAGTCCCGATTTCATCTTACGAAAGAATATTATTCTCCAGTTACCGTTCTCAAAAGGACAATAACTCAAAGTTGAAATTGTATCATACTAATCCCAGTGCTAGAAACTTTTCAAGCTGTGTAATACATAGTCTTAGGGACGATTTGAAGTTCCTGTAATGGTCAGGCACATCCACAAAACACACCACGACATAGAATAACGGTCCTCCCAACCCCCGTTCCTCTGTTCCCTTTTCCCAGCAACCCCCCCTTTTGACCTTGTGCTTACAGTGACAAGTGTGAAGGTATTCGTGGTTTCGTAATTGTGGTGGGGTTAAAACTGTACTGTGTTCTGTCTTTGTTTTGCTCTATCACCGCAGAGCTCAGAAGTAAGTTGAGTCTTCTATGTATCCTCCTGTTCTGTCTCCTTCTACATCCTCTTCTCTCCTCCATGTCTGCCTTTGACATGCATGAACAAAGTGTGTGTTGCCCAAATAAGAGCCAACACAAACCAAAAAAAATAAATACGCACAAATTGTTTTTGGTTGCACTTAAGTCGTTGATTTTTTTTGCCACGCTCTCTCTTCAATGGTATCAAAATGAAGGGGTGAAAAAAAATGCTACATTTTGCCAATAGTAGTGATGGCATGTCTGGGTAAAAAAAAGAAGAAAAAAATAAGAGAATGCAGAGAATGAGCTTGAGCTTTGTTGGCTAGTGACTCATATTCATCTCCAATGTCTTGTACTATGTAAGCCCATGATTAATATAGCTATTCTGTATGCTATATTAACCTGCATTAACAGAATCATTGTGGACGTCGAGTATTTATTCATATTTTAACGTTCCGTAACACGTAATTCTATTAAGAGCTGAAACTTGTTCATGTCAATGACATTTTTACTAAACAACAAGCAATGGGACTAAATCGATTACAGAAACGCAATTATTAAAGATAACTCATTCCCTGCCATTGAAGGCTTTAAACAATCAATGAACTTTAAACTTTGGAAGCCAACACCCAATGAAAATTCAATGGCTGCCAGCCCACCAAGTTCAAAAGTCATTGGACTGCTACTAGTGCCAAACTAGTTCTAATTCTGATAAAAGTAAGTTTATCATCAATGCCACTGAAAGAGTTTACTTGAAATGTTGATTTTTTTTGCACTTCACTTTAGTCCCTGATTACACGATTGATTATTTTTTTTCTTGGTGTTTATTAATATTATATTTTTACTGCAGTACAGCATCCAAAACATTTTTGTGCTAAGCATTCATTCACATTAAGAAAAAAAAAAATCAATTTCTATTTCGCCTTTTGTGTTCATTAGGTATGGAAAAAAACGCATAGTCCTGTTTAAAAAGTACATATCTAGTATATATTTCCAAACGGTACAGTGTCCCTATACTTTTGTCCACCTAGTCTGAAAGCCGAAAGCCATTTGAGCAGTCAAAAGCACGTAGGAGCTCGCAGCTCCTGTCAAGCCATTTGCACATGAATAAACGCCACTCAATCCTATCTTGTCTGGTAATTTGCTGAACAGGCAAATTCCTCCCCTCACACGTCCAGGTGATGGCCAAAATAGCACCGCTGCCAACAATGACACATAATTCAAGTCAGGGACAACGATGTTGTCAGGTACTCCGGCAGGGACGACAACTTTGTGTATCACACATACAAGTCCTGTATGTAAAGTAACGTCGACAAAGCGATGGCATATGACATCTCATTTCAGGCCTCATCTGTGGCATCCACATTTTAAAAAAAAAAAGTACCTCATGTACAAAATACGCGCATATTTCATTGTGTACACGCCACTCACAGCCACTGCACGCATGCAGATCGAAAGATGTTTTGATTTGAATCCTGGCACTGGACTGACTCCATGTGGCAGTGACAATGGGCATGCCGTGGTTTTTCAATAGCTTATTTTTTTTTTGGGTGACGACTGATGAGAATGTTTTGATTTCAAAAGGATTTCAAGCGTGCGCCAGAATGGAATGGAAGCATATTGCATTCAGGCTGACAAATAGTACATTGGAGTCGGATGACGAATAAAAGCTTTATCTTTAATCGACGCGCTAACGGCTAGCACTCAAGGGTTAACAATAACATGTCCAGCGTGAGACATTTTGTTGATTTGTGTGTCCGTATGAGCGGAAATGTAATTTTCACAATTTCACAATAGCATTACTTTCTCATTTGCAAGTGAGCAAAGTGAGTTGCACTTTATTGAATTCATTACATTAGCTGCAAGAGTTATTTGCTTGCTTAGTTGGCAACTTTGGCTAACAGCTATTAAAAAGAGGGAACAACAATGAAAGTAAATGTACACAACCTCCCTTTCAAATGCTACATCATCTTTGGACTAGAAAAACATACAATAAAAGCCAAATGTAATATGCTTCCATCTTTTTTGCATGAATTGGTTTGAATTGACAAAGACCAGCAAATGCTTGGATTTCTATACATATATATTCATTTAGTATATATGTATGTATGAATATTATGTTCTAAGCCTGTAATGATGATGCATGCGCAACAACGTTTCTATTATTTAGAGTCACGAGTGGAAAAACGCTCCTGATAACAAAATGTGTTGTCCCTCCTCTTTCTTTCCCTAAATGGCCCTTTCATAACCCCAAACAACCTTCAACCTTCCACTCTTTCGGTCTATTTTCCTGGTCTTTGCCTCCCCTCTCGACTACCCAACACCCTCATCCAGACTGCGCAGTGTGAAGATGGAACAGAGAAAACTCAATGATCAGGCCAACACCTTGGTGGACCTGGCAAAGGTAAGTTTCACTGAGCCAAATGGAAAATGTCTTTTTAAATGTACTTCCAGAAATTATGCTTCCTTAAACCCACTACAACGAGACTGATACACTGATTTGTGTACACAATATCATTACAATGATTTAAATTCAAATCCAAATGGTAGAAAATGTTGCTATTCTAGCATTGTATTTAAAAAAATGACATTGTATCATCATGGAATTGTGAAATATGCTGACCAGGACAGACTGCTTGGATTTACACAAATGTTTCAGAACTTTTACCACAATCAAAGACTGGTTAAGAATAGAGCAATTGTAAAGAACTCTGATCTAAACCCTATTGAACATGTGCTGAAGCCAAAGCTGAAAATGCAGTCATCAGGAATAAACCTTAGCCGAGAAACTATCAGTAAAAATACAGAGAGGTCTAACCGAGGGTTACAGTGATGACAAACATTTAACCATAATCTTCAAATTTGCTTTAAATGAAAATTCATATTCCTACAACCCTAGGCTTAAATATTTTTTTCCAGTGAAAGAGAAGTTCTCTTACCTTGTTGATGTTTTCGAGTACAACTCTTGCCTTTGCTAATGCTGTCACTGTTCTTTCTGTTGAAAAAAAGAGAGAAAAATTCAACGTTATAGAACTTGGGCTAGCATTATTATACAATCCTTCCATTTTTTCCAACTGTGAACGCATTTCTGCTCAAAGCATTTGTTAAATCACTTGTTTGTCCAAGTAAAAAATGGACCACATCAGATACAGGCATTACATAGGATTTGCGCACGTAGCTCTAGCCTGCAGCGCCGATGGCAAAACGCTATCGAAAGTGACAGGGTACATCTCAAGCTGCAAGTGTGATCTCCGCGTAAAGGAGCAAAAAAAGAAAGCACCGTCAGCCCGGAAGGCCCCGTGGCGGGGTTAGATGGGGGAAGCCATCGTGCCTCGACAGCCTCCGTCCGTCCTGCCGCAGACACGGCGAGTGGCGACACGGTTCAAAGAGAGGTGCCATCCGGCGGCCTCATTTGATGCGCTTGGCATTTCTACTACCGTGTGTGTTTTAAAAGGTCACAGGGCCAGCTCTTTAATGCGTGTTTACTGGCTCATCTCTCTCTGTCTGCTTTGCGCCGTCTCTTCTAGATTCCACCCTGGCATAAACGGATTTATATTTGAAATAGAATGAATGGCATGCCTTAAAAAGCTAGAGGTACCCGTCCAGTTGACTTCTATTTCAACGCTCTGTTCGCCATTTATGTCACGGTTGACGAGCGAACCAAGGAGGGAGGCCAGTGCGTTAGTCAATTACTGTACACAGTAGGCCGTTCTATTCCTTTTTGGTGGGTGCTTGAGCGAGACTTGATCCGGCTGGACGTTGACGGAGCAGAAAATAGACCTGCTCCGTATTTTTGTTGGAGAGCACCGAGACGCCGAGCTGAGTATATAGAGCAACTCGTATCGAGTACAATGGCTCAGTGGGTTTTTAAAAAGACCACAACTACAGTTTTTTCAACTATTACCTACTATGTGTGTACATTTATATTTTTTCAAATGTGTTTTATCAACTATACCGTATTTTCACGACTATAAGGCGCACTTAAAAGTCTTAAATTTTCTCCAAAATAGACAGTGCGCCTTATAATCCAGTGCGCCTTATATACGGAAAAAACAGAAAACCAAAAACGAAAAACCACCACTGTCAGACATTAAAAAAACACAAACGCCTGAACTGAAACAATACTGTTAAATATGCAGATGCCATCTTAGTTTACAAAATCTTCCATCATATAGCTCCTCCCCTACTACAAGATTTTATACAAAAAATCCAAAAGATAAGCAATGGCTGGCTCTAGAGGTGACTGTAAAGTAGTGAGTGCTTCATACCTGGAAGTCAATAGCAATTACACCGTATTTTCACAAGTATAAGGCGCACTTAAGTCTTAAATTTTCTCTAAAATAGACAGTGCGCCTTATAATACAGTGCGCCTTATATATGGAAAAAATGTCATTCATTGAGGATGCGCCTTATAATTGTGAAAATACGGTAATGGTAATACAAAAACAACAGAATCTCCACAGTGGAAATTTGAATGAAAATGTCTTCAGTTTGACATTTTTCTGCATCGGTGAGCTGCACTTTGAAGCAGAAAAGATTTACAACTGTGAGTGGATGACACATAGACACACCCTGACATTTTTTTAAAACCATATTTAGAAGCACTGGCATTGGCAGCTCACCCATTGACTGTAAAAGGGCCTCTTATTACGTGAGTGACGAGCATGAAGCTAATACTTGAGACATTAAAGAGCATCTCTGCTATAAATGGAGAAGACTCTTGTTAAATTGGCAGATAGATCAAATCTTTGCTGACTTGCTGAAAGTGTACTGCTCCGCCTTTTTATCCATCTCTCCGCTAAAATGTTCTTTCTCTCACAGAGCCACACTACAAATGTTTCATCTAAACCCATAATTTCTAGAAAATTATTGTTTAAGAACCCTTAGCCGCTACTGTTATTCCGATGTAACGCATGAGAAATTGTCTTTGGCATTTTAATGTCTAGTGATCCACAGATAAAGTGTAGGTATCATTACTGATAGGGCACTAAAATGATGTCAATTGGATTGTACTGAGAAATGTACACTTTTCACGATCTGGTTTACAACCATCGGTCACCCTGCCTAATACGCCGGCCAGCTAGTTATAACACCAAAAAAAAAAAGTAATGTCATCCTTCCTAAGACAATAGACGTCCAATTAAGTGGCGTCCAGTTAGCAGACTATGGACTGAAACAGCCAAGACTTCAGGAACCGTGGCCCGGGTCTCCCATTGTGACAAATCTGGTGCAAACCAGTTCTGAAACCACATTTTTCCCAAATATTTGGTTGACTTCCACAGCTTAGTGACTTTTGACTTTTGGTATTTTACTAATGGGTTTGTTGTCCTGGAACTCTTGCGAAAATCTCAATGTGAAAAGGAACTGAACCACCTAAAAAAGTGAAACTATGGACTTTCCTGGTTATTTCTCATCCTATACAGAACAACACGACCAATACATCTGCAGATAAAACAATGATAACACATTTAACCGGCCTTCCGAGAAATAATTGCTATATCCGTCCGTCTTGCTCAGACCCAGAATGTGATGTACGACCTGGTGTCAGAACTCCAGGAACGCAGCGAGGAGCTGGACAAGCGAATCGGCACATTGGAGGACAAGCTGGACTCGGTGACGGGCAGCCTGCAGGCGCTGCCGTGCCTCATCTCCCAAGCCATAACCCAGCAGCAGCAGGACTTCCTGGACGGCTTCGTTCACCGCTTCCGACCCGCCTCGCTAGCCTCGGAGCGCTCGGAACGCTCCGAGCGCTCCTGGACGTCCACCGCCCGTAGGCGGCGTTCGCCGTCCACCGCGCCGCACACCTCCTCCGATAGCGGATAACCCCGGACCAGCACCTTTCACCCCCCAAAAAGTGTCCGGTCATTCCGTTCCACCCGATGAGCTCCATCTCCCCTTCATTCCAATTTCTCTCCTCCCCCTGTGACTGAGAATGTCAGCACAGGCCTGGATCAGAGCACTTCCCAAAAGAAGGAATGGCGGGGTAAAAAAATACAATAAAATCCAAGAAAAAGACCAGGAAAAAATTCAAGTGCAACCCATAAACAAACACAAAAAAAAATGAAAAAAAGATAACGACTGAAAAGCCGAGATAAAGTAGAGATATGGTTTATGTTTTAGCCATTGTATGGCTGTTCAAGTTAGCTTTTTTGTAAAAGCCCTTAAAAATGGACCGAGTGCAGGGTCGCCGGGGTTTGACGAGGGTGAGACCAAACTTTGGAATTCCCTTTTCAAAAAGACTGGTGTCATGGATTTTTTTTCCCGTAGGTTAGCGTTTAAGCCGTCGGGGGACGCCCGGCCGGGAGAAGAAGAATTGTCCCGCAAAAGCGGACTGAAAGGGGGACGCCGTGGCATTACTACTGGGTAGGAAAAAATTTACACAAATTGCCAACTTCAAGGTTTCAACTTCCTTGTTCTTACCAAGGAAGAAAATGAGAGCGACTATCTTTTTTAGTTACATATTGACATGTGATTTTTCAGTGCCTGAATGTACAAATAGTAGAGGGTTATTTAATTACTAATTTCAGAGCTTTTTTACGATGTTAACGGTCCGACTACAGCATTGCATTCCCTTTTCAGATACATTCCTCTCCAATGATAAAAAAAAAACGTCTTAAACGATGCGTAGCATCGCCTTCCATTCAGCAACCTTATTTTGAGAAGCTTTTACTTTTACATTGATACTAACAGACGGCGACGGGAGAAAGCCAAAGTGGCTTTAGATGGAAATGAGTTCACTTTTTTCGCCAGATCCCGAACACCCTTACACAACAGTGGGAAAATGTCGTGTACCTTCCTCAGCACCACTAATTAGAGCTCCCTGTGCTCACCAGATAATGGCATGTCTTGAGGGCTGCTGGTGTAAATGGTCTAAATTGAGAAAAGGGTTGGGAGGGATGTGGGGGGGAGGGGGGGACACCTTGTTCCCTTTGCATGGTTTTGCGCGAAAATGTAAATGAACGTTATGTTCCTTGGATGGCTTGCTGAATTTAGATTTGGATTTTTTTTTTTCAATTACCTCCACTTTTTTGTATTTTTTGTCGCCTTTCCCCTCCTAGCGAAATCTCATTTTTTTCTCTCCACGGCCTTGAGAGTTGCAGTAAATGTGATTCTGTAATGCATTCCCTGTTTTAAAAAATAAATAAATAAATAAAAAATAAACGAGGCAAAGAAAAAACCATGGTAACAGAAATGGGATGCGAATAAAAGTGCTGAAGAAATTTTAATGGGTACTGAACATTGAATTTAACAATTTTAATGGAGGGGGGGGGGGATTTTTAAATAAACTTGCGTTTTTTTTGTTATATTTTTCATGGAGTTAACTCTCTGCCTGCCTGTTGATAGTGAAATATGAACATTCAGAGCAAAAAAAACGTTTACTTGCATTCCAAAATTGCAACACGATAGGATAGAGACACATCATAGAATGTATTTGTTGGCTAAGCTTAGTCGGGTGTTGGGAGTCTTGCTGGTTGCCTAGCAACCGCACAGTCATGTAAGCGCTCCAGGAAATTTAAGAAAAATCCCGATCATCTGTTTTAATTCATCAATAGTCCAAAAAATGTTCTGTTTTTTTTCCATATCTCAGTGGTACAACCCGGTTTCTATAATCATTTAAAAAACATGGTAGGATTTTTTTTTCTAATTTGAGTGTTTTTTTTTTTTTAAGTATCACCCCTCCAGTTAGCCACGCAAGACAAAATTTAGCATGAATATTTTCTCCCACTTTTGGCTTGAGTTGACAAAGCATGCATTTATCCTATGCCCTCCTCCCCTCCATGCCCTCCACACCTTGACTTCTCCATCCCATTCGATCATTACCGCCTCCCTTTCAATCAGTGTCATCCAATTACTTATGACGGCTAATGGCAGGGGTTTTGACGTGACCCCGTATGCCTGTTCATGTCTCATGGTTCAATCTCCTTATTACGTTGTGAGGTTTTGCCTCGTGTTCATCATCTGTCATCATTAGGAGTACGAGCCACGCAAAAAGACCTCCGTAACAGCCCCCGGCAATGTCGTCCAATGTATTTGAACTGAGGGGCTTGGCAGCGTGACCCAGTTCAAATAGACTGGACAACTATCAACATCAATGGCAACTGTTAGTTTTTAAAAAATATATATTTTGATTGGAGATATTAGGCTGGATGAAAATAACATACACACACACCCACCCACAGTGTTTTCCCCGACATGCCTGAAAACTTTTTATATCAAATTCTAAATTAGCTGGCCGCCATCTTACCGTAAAATTGATAGTCTACCCTGAAAAGCAATCCACAAGCCCCCCCATGAAGAAAAAACCCACCCTTAAAATGTTGTTCTGTGTACATGGCCTCATGATGCATAATGTACATTGGTAGCACTAGAAAAAAAATCATCTTTCAATGGATGGCAATTGGTTTGAACATGTTCTCTGTATGCTCATTGCTGGTTTTTCATTTTGCAGGTCGAAAACCAAAGTCACGACATTAAAGACTTTCCCCATTGATTTGTGATCATTCCCTCTTCTGTCTACTCTATTTTTAGACCGATAACATTGATTTTGAGTCCGTGCTCCGTTTTAGTCCACGTAGCCATCCAGTCGGCTAAGGTTGTAAAGAGGATGGCAGGATGGTTGTATTGATACAAAGACAAACGCCGTATCAGAGGACACGCAGCTGCTGAGGCCCTGATCCAAGGTGAAGCACGCACCCCACGCGCACAGTCAAATAACGAGCGTCTATTCATGTCCACATGTACAAACAGGGCTCACTGCGGTTAATTACAGCCAAATCAGGAGGGAGTTGGCATTAGGCCGAGATCCCCGCAGATTAGCAGAGTCAGTCACCCCGTACGTGTTACTACACCACCCCAAAAAGGTCTGCATCTGGCGTCATTTAATTCAATACCTTTTTTTTTAATTAATCATGGTTAAAGAAAGGTTTTTTTATGAATATATTTTTTAAAATTGGCAGCACAGTGAGAGTGGTCAAAGTGTCGGCTTCACAGTTCTAGGGTCGATGGCTCGATCCTATGTGGGACCTCATTGTGCAGAGTTTGGATGTTGCATGGGTTTTCTTTAGGTACTCCAGTTTTCTCCCAATGTCTAAATTCACGTGTGAAGATGTGTTTTTTGACAGGGTAAGAAATCCTTGGGCTGATTCCTGAACAAAGCTGACTACTGCATTTGGCCGTCACACTTGGGAAAGTAGCGGGCTGTCCCCGTTGGCGTACAAGGATCATACCAGGTTGTCCAAGGGTCCTTTGGGGACAGCTTGAGGAAGGCGGGGGAAGTCATTTATTAAATGTCCGCCCAGTCTTGTCTTCTCCACATGTGTCCGCAAACG
Organism: Stigmatopora nigra; assembly: GCF_051989575.1. Taxonomy (NCBI): domain Eukaryota; kingdom Metazoa; phylum Chordata; class Actinopteri; order Syngnathiformes; family Syngnathidae; genus Stigmatopora; species Stigmatopora nigra. Next base: position 9,361,512 of record NC_135516.1, read on the forward strand.
GACATGTAGCACACAGGTGAATAATGCTTCCCGGCCTGCCTATTCCCAGAAGCTAACACCCTTTGCTACACACTGGAGAAATCATACGAAATACAAGTATCAATTTCACAATTCACGTTCCTGCTGTTTTTTAAGGTACATATATCAGGCCTAAAACGTCAAATTATTCCACGAAACAAATATTTTTGTTGTTATTTCAGCTTCCGTTATTATGTATAGTATCTCTTCTAGCCACTCCATCTTTGTATGTCGATGGTTGCTATATAGTAACTTCCCTGCTTCATTTAGCGAGCAAGAAAGAAAGAACCCTCAAGCCATGTGTATTGACTAAAAGATACAATATACTGGATTCCTTCTATACTGTACATAGAACACACAACTTTGGCACTCTAAACCCTTGTAGCACATAATTAATATTGCTATTTCTTGCTCCGACAGCTCTTTCAAAAATTATATGACTGGTCATGTATGTCATACAAAGTCAAGATAGCAGAGTGTTGTGGGTGATAGGCCAAAAGGGCTCATAAAACGACAAATCCAATAGCAAAGACAGTACTAGTATACTTTTTACTGAGAGAATGCAATTAACTGACACCATCTTTTAGAACACGATCGATAGATTGGGGTCCTTTGGTCAATATATTCTAGAAACATTAAAAAAATATATTTAATATTAATTGACCACGGAAATATGAAGCATACAAATGTGTGCAACTACTTTGATAGTCCCACTCTGCATGATAATTGCATGCCTGTGCACATTACTAATGACTACTTAGGTTGAGGACGGAGGACAAGCAATGCGGCAGTAGACCAGGTTGCCCCGGGCAAGGCAGGGGCCACTGGTGGGACTTTATTCACTTGAGGAAGCAGGCTATGTTCGATGCCGCTTGCGCTACCCGAGCGTGTGGGTGGAGAATGGATTTGGGGGTCACTACGAATGCCCTTGCCCTGAGCGGTTTCCGACATATGAAAATCAACAATGCGTTCAAACACATTTTATAGCTGGGATCATCCTTTGAATGCTTGAATGGGAGTGTCAAGATACAGTACCAAATGTTGTCAATTTGCAGTTCTACTTATTTAAGATTAAACAAACTGAAGAAGAGAAGCATACGTGTTTCGTTTGGAGTCAAATTTACAGTTCCTCCACAATGTCAGTATAACTTAAAGTCCAACTATCACCTCAGGTAAACTTATCTCAATTTTAAAGAAGGGATTTAATTCCATTTTGCTGTTGGCCAGGAAGCCAGGGTTAAGGGTCAATTACCGTTACAGAAGGTAGGCTTGTTCATATATTTAGTAAATTCATTGCTTTGGTTTTGTTTATTTTCAGTGTTTATGTGGATATTGGTTAATGTGTGTAAAGAATTCCTCCGACATAAACACTGCTAATGTAAGACTAGTTTTGATCAACTTATTTTACTTAAGACTGCTTTGACCATGTGACAAATGATGTGTTGCTAATCATTGAATTTAGCATTGTTGGCCTTTGCGTAGCCAAAAGTGGACCAGTAAAAAACATTTTTTTAATGTTTTAATATTTTTAGATAAAATATGAGTTTGTTAGTTGGTGTTCAACAGAAAAGACAAAGGCTTGTAGCATTCTAAATATGCTCATGGCTAACGAGGAGGAAAACGATAGCATTCACCTCATCAGAGTGCCATGGAAGAAAGTTAAGTATTTGGCGTTCTCTAGTGGCGAGCAGTGACATTAAAATGAAAAAGAGGAAAATGTGTTAAAAAATTAAAAAGCTATATTTTTTGACAGACATGCTGAGACATCATATGTACATGATACATTTTACAAAGTTAATTAAGAAATCATTAATCCATGCGTTGATAAAAATCATAATTTCTACCAATATTTTATCAAACACTGAAATTAGAGAGCATTTAAAATGAATCCATATCTTCCATACATGTCAGACAGTTTAAAGGATATTTAATTTAATATTTCGTCTAAACTTAGAAAAATGATTCAGGTTGAAAAATTGTGATTCATAATGCAGGAACATTTGCATTTTCACCCACTGAAATGCTGTCCCACTCTTTTTGCCAGGTTAACCAGGGTTGTACCAGCTGGCACAAGCTGTTCAAGTTTAATATTTAAGCTTCACCTCCCACCTACTTGCCCCACGTGTGCGCATGTGCGGGAGTGATTATCAAAGTCCACAGTCAGTCTCTGAGAAAAGGCTGGACCTTAAAGGAGCCATTTTGCTCTCCATATCAGTTCCCGAGAGAGAAACACAACACCGACATGAGGCAAGCAATCCAAATTCCAGGCATTCAGGTAAGTCTGAACCTTAACAATTTGCTACTATAGTACGGATCACTAACCATTCAAACTTAAAACGAACCTAAGTTGCTCTTAAACTGCTTTTACATGGTCCTCCACATTAACTTTGGCATAGTTACCATTTACGACACTCAAACTAATGAAAAAAACTCAACTTCCTTCTGTTCTAAAATGTTTTCCTTACTGCGGAAGACCCCAAGAATAGACAACGAGTCCGTAGAGTACTATAAAAGCTTTTGTTTCTGTCACTCCTCTTCCTACAGTGAATGACACAAACAATGAAGAAGCCCACCAGGGGGCCCATGTGGGTTTCTCACACACCAACACCAGAAACCAGCGCGAGTAACGCCTCCACCAGTAACACATCCAGTCTCCCTTATGTACATGAGGACCACAACGTCTCCAAAGGGAGCTTGAATAAACTGAAATTCCTCATCCCCAACTCGTGGGGCAGCATAAAGCGACACTGGAAACAAGGAGGAGACAGCGGCGACGACTCCGAAGCAAGTCCCATCCAGATCCTCCCTAACGGAACCCGGGTGAGCCCCCCCGCCAGTCCTTTTCCAGAGGACAGGAAGCCATTCTTGAAAGGAAACTCCCAAAGCCCAAATGAGGACTCTCTTCTAACAAGCATCCATCCTGCAGAGTACTACGCCGAGAAGTTGAAGGTGTACAACCAGAAGTACTCTTACTTGAAGTCATGGCCTGGCCTTCTACGGGTCTTGGCTGGGATTGAGCTTCTTTTCGGCGCTATGGTGGTGGCTTGCATCGTCGGCTACATCCACAAAGACAGCGAATGGTCCAACATGTACGGCTGGAACAACGGCGGTTACAACAACGGGTGGTCCGGGTCGGGGTACGGCTACAGCGGACCCAAGACTCCCTTTGTGGTGTCCGTGGTGGGACTGTGTTGGGTTTTGACCATGATACTCCTAGTCTTGGGAATGACCATGTATTATCGCACCATCCTCCTCAACGCGCCCTGGTGGCCTCTCACCGAGGCGGCCATCAACATAACGCTGTTCCTACTCTACATGGCGGCGGCCATCGTGTACGTGAACGACTTGAACCGCGGGGGGTTGTGCTACATGACGATGGGAATCAACCCTATCTTGGGCTCTCTGTGCCGAGTGGAAGGCGGTCAGATGGCGGGGACTACGTTCCTTTTTGTCAACGTGATCATGTATCTGGGAAGTTTCGTGGTCTGTCTGAAAATGTGGCGGCATGAGGACAGACGACGCCAGAGGCTGGACTATGGGGTCAACCAAATGGTGAGGAATTCTATAACAGCGCTAAAATATAATCAGTGTCAACTTTCCCTGCTTACTGAGAGTACATCACTTAAAAGGGGGGTCCTCTTAGTTAATAATTTTGCTCTTTTTACCCAGATATGTTCCCTGTTTTAGATATTGTGATATTTAATATAAGTATATATAGGAATTCTAACATTACAACAAGATAATAATCTTTGTTTATTTATTCAGTACTAATTTTTTTAAAAGGTATTTAGGCTACATTTTTTAAATGAAATAAAAAGGTTGTATCATTAATATACTCTCAGGGGGATGGGATTTAGGGATCACAGCAAATCAGATATCAACAACATAATTAGAACTACACGGAATATCAACCTGCCCTCCCCGCCACACCACCCAAATCGTACAAAAAACAAACATTGGATATCAGCCATCCAGAATTACTATTTGGCTACAAATCTGCCATTTTTCCCATTTCTACAACACCAAAAAGGAAGATAGTATGGGGCTTTAGTGAAGAAAGAATGCTTTGCACAGCAATACATTAAAATACATTCTGTATAACTTTGGGCAAAAAGTAAGTTACACCCTGAACCTACTATCGCTATGTGGTCACATAAAAGATAAAAATTGTATTACAATAGAGTAAATACAAGAAACACTATCCCTCAAAAGACAACATCTAAATCATGACTGGGCCCTACATGCAACAAATAGTAAGCATTGCCAATTTTATCAAGTGACATTATTTTATATGGTCAATGCATCTCTCTAGCAAGAGTTTTTTTTCTTTTAGCAGAAAATCAGTTTCACAGTAATTATGATATTAAAAACAACAACATAACAGCACCAGCTACAACCAAATCTAACTTGGAAAACAGCTAGTCTCCATACAAAAACAATCAAATTGAACTCACCCTCTTGTTTATGTCCAGGCTGAGCACCAAAACAAAAAAAGAGTCCTCTGTGGGTGTGGCACCTAAAAATTGATCAAATATCAGAGGTTATGGTCATATAGCACAATCTTAAATATTTAAAATTGCCTACCTGTAGTTGCTCTCAATGAACTTAGCACTACATTGAAGTGTGTGTGTTGTATGTTAAAAAAAAAGTGTCCTGCTGGCAGGACTAGGCATTTAAAAATGCACTTCTGCAAAATGCAACTCAAGACATTACCAAAATTACTTTTTTCTGAGATGACAGTATTTGTTATCTGCATGATTTTTTAGTCTTTTGCATATTTAAAACGTCTAAAATAGTAAAAACAGAGCCTGTCCTGTGCATGATTGTTTGTCTTGGCAAACAATGTGTAACACAGCTGAATTCACCAGGTGCTCTGATTGCAATGATGACAAAGGCTTGTCAATCACTCCCAGTTCAAATCAATGGACGTCTATCACTGTCAATGGCATTGAAACTTACTTGGGATTGGATGATTGCTTTTCCAGTTATTTATTTATTTTTTACAGTTTACATTTATATTAAGTGACATGACCAATCGCACTAATGAAAGCTCACAAGCCAAAACAAAAAGCAGGGAGACAAAATCGGGTGTAATTTAACGTTAGTGGAGACAATCTGCAGTGAGTTTGCTTACTTTGGTATTGGCGGATCAGCTTTTTTTTTTTTTTTGCTGGCAAACACTAGAACGTAATTCAATTGACCGTGCGCTTGTTTTAGTGTTTTCAATATGTGACACAGATGGATGAGGTGCTGTAATTCTGCTGTCACATATGTGCAGATGATGTATGACACTTTGAAAGCCTTCGCAATGTTTCAGTAGGCTTTTTTAATTAAATGTAATGCCTTGTTCAGTTCTCTTTAACATGTGAAAATTTACACAGTGCAATAAACTGTCTCCTTGAGTGAGTTATCCCACCAGGGAATTTAAATTGATGAAAGGGATAGTTAAGATATACTCATCAGGATATTAATAGATTATTTTTAGATACATTTGTTAAAACATGTCTCCCATGATTAAAGTCATATTTTAAAAGCAGTGCTTATGAAATTATAAGCATAAAGACAATCCATAAAATATTTCAGTGATATTGTAAGTCCAGACAATGGTTAAATATTTTAATTTTGTCTTTCAGAATGCAGAGGAAAACCCTCACTCCAACCTCCTGATGCCACCAAAAACAAAACACATATCCTTCGAGACCGAAGCCGACAGGAAAACAACTAAAGGTCGACCCCTAGTCAAAATTTCTGCACCTGCTTCCTCCCCCCAAGTCCACGTTATTGCAGACTATGTGATGTGAGCACACTATTTTCAAGCATCGCCATCTACTGTCATGATTTGGTATGACAAGTTAGCTTACTGTTACTAAATCATTCCCTCTACTAGAAAATACCCGGAGATCAGCTGTGGGGAAGAAAAGGAAAAATACAGAGCTGTGTTCAATGACCAGTACCAGGAGTATAAAGATCTTTACAAAGACATCCGTGCCACCCTGGATAAATTCACCGAGCTGGATTCTGTCGTGGCACAACTCATCAAAGATGGAAAAAGCCGACAGGTGGCTGAATTACCCCAAAAATACTTTCATTATTTAATTAAGAAAAATCTATTTCATTTAATTTCAATTCGAAACATTTAAACTCACATAGCCCTAACTTTTGTGCTAAGTTTCACCCCAAAACTGGTGCTTTTTCCTAATAAAACCATAAACAATATGAACAATTATAATGGGATTACATTAAATTCCCAGGTGCACAAAATTTTCAGTTTATCGGATTTTATTCAACTTTTTTTGCTTTTTTTTCAGGATCAAGAGAGGATTCAAAACCTCTTGAAGCAGTACGAGCAGAAGAAGAGTGTAAGTAATGATGAATAATGTAATAATGGGCAGAAATACTACATACTACAGTTGAATTCCGTCCATTGAGGATGTGGAAATTCAACATTTGCAATATGTAACCAAAGGAATACTGTTTTAATAATATTTTATTTGGGTTTTTGTGTTACAGGATCCATCTTTTTTGGAGAGAAAAGAACGTTGCGACTATTTGAAAGCCAAACTAAGCCACATAAAAAACAGAATCCGTGTTTTCGAGCAAAGTACAACTCCAGTTATGGAATAGCATCAATGCCAGATTTGCCTTGGTGGAATGGTAATGATGTTTCTGCCACATTTTGCTTTATAATATTATTAAGAATGTCCAATATTATGCAGTTTATGTATTTGTTTTTCAACATGTCCTTTTTCAGGAGAAAAAGAAGACAGCGGAAATGAAAATGGTCTATTTTTCTACTACTGATTTATGTATTATTTGCACTATATTGCTTTTGAATGTTTTGTGGTTTTATTTTTCTATGTTTGCTTTTATTTTCAATGTCAATAAAATAAAAATGTTGCCCCTGAGTCAATTCATTGATCCCTCAAAAACAATATTGTGGGGGTCGCTGTTTTATAAAAAGAATTTGAGCAAAAATCTGATCTTTATTATTGATTTACTTTGTTAAAATTGTGTTGTAACAATATATAAAAAAACTGCTTGAGAAAAAGATTCAAATGGTCTAATAAAAAATAAAAATCTGAATATAATAATTCATATCTGATTAAGAATACTGTAGACACATAAATATGTGAAAATAGTAAAAGTTTCTTATCATGTCAATGCAGAAATAGTTAGTGAATAATATATATTTTTTTTATTTATAAATGTCTATCTTGCGTCTGGCTTTTTTTCTCGTAAAAAACGACATAGTATAGTAAGGCCTTACTATACATGGTCATTTTTTTTTTTTTAACAAAAAAAGACTTACAATACATGGCCATTCTTCATAAAAAAAGCTTTACTATACATGGTCATTTTTTAAGAAAAAAAGCCTTACTATCCATGGTCGTTTTTTTTTTAAGAGTAAAGCCTTACTATGCATGGTCATTTTTAAGAAAAAATACCACAGAGGTCATATCAGTCTGGTCCTACGATTGGTCAAACGCAGCTTGAGGGCGTAACGTTAAGCATCACTGCCACGTCATGACGACGAGTTCCTAAGAAAGAACCGCAAGCGACACGGTACCGGGTACCTTTAAAAATGAATCTTAATTGATGCTGATATCTCCTAATTCGGAACAATTCAACTGTGTGTGCAAAAAGTTCTTTCACATGCGTCGCAATACAATAAAGAACATTTCGGCATTCTGCCATGACACTCGACGCATTAGTGTTTGTTTATCATTTTGACATATTGATATTTCTTAATGTAATCAAACGACAATCAGCTCTTCCAAGTTGGAACATCGAAGCATACTGTACAGTCAATGAATAAACCAAGCGGTGAAAAGGATTTGCGAAGAGTTAATCATGAAAATCTTGAGCTATACATTTATAAAAACAACGCTTTGTGTTTCTTCCTCAAATTACTAACTACAACCAGATAACATCACAACGTTTGTGAGGGGAGTATGCTATTGGATCTGATTAGATATAAGCTTGCAAATACCTCAAAGGCGTGCGTGGCTCTGTTTTTTTTTCCATCCGTGAGACCAAGGTTCAAAATTTTCAGGGAACGGTTCTTGAGTAATGGTTACCAAAGGTGGGCTGGTGGTCTCACTTTAAAGGACTTGTAGGATTCCTGCAAATAAATAATCAGAAAACTCCTGATATTATGTTTGCTGTTGCCAAAATGAACACAATCTGGTTTGGGGGTCTTTGTTAACTCATTGGCTGCCATTGTGCATTGTCAAATAGTGACCGCACGCCATCACAGAAGTGGCAAAATTCTAGTTTTGGCAAAAAATAAAAGCATTCCATTGCTAAATGTACAGTATGAATGATCTACAAAGTCAGACAGAGCACCCCCGTGGGCCCTATTGGACCTAAGAGCGTGCCACTTGTGGCCCAGGGGTCGTCAGTTTGACCGCCCTGGTGTAAATTATTCAGCGCTTATACACAACTTACACAAGATGTATGAACATTGCGCAAGCTCATGCCGCAGATCGACTTAAGGAGAGGTCACTCTTGACTAGAACGACGGCGTCCTTGTAGCTTGTAACACATTGACAACGCAAAGCGCTTCACGTCGGCTATGCATACCGTCAGCTCCGTGGCGTGATTTCCATCTGAAAAATCCGTTCAAAGTCCAAATGGAGACAAAGAGTAGCCCCGAAGAGAATCCACTGAAAAGTGATCCCGATCCCAACGACCCGCTTCTGATCCAGAGGGGAAAGTGGTCCAATAAACGAGAGTTCATCCTAGCCGTGGTGGGTGAAATCATCGGTCTGGGGAACGTCTGGAGATTTCCATATCTCTGCTTCAAAAACGGCGGTGGTAAGCGTAAAAAAAACTCACCCGATAGGACTCAGAAGTCACCTTGTTTTTTTTCTCCCGGAAAAAAGGCGTCTTCTTGGTCCCATATGTGTTGTTCCTAATCACCTGCGGAATCCCCATCTTCTTCCTGGAGGTGTCATTGGGACAGTTGACCGGGCAAGGCGGCATTACGTGCTGGAGGAAAATATGTCCTTTACTGGAAGGTACGTCGCTCGGGAGGAATCTGTCAAGGATCGGAGTAAAAAAAATGTCCTTTGACCTTTGTCTAATAGGGATAGGTTACGGCAATTTGCTGATCATGCTGTATACGGTCATGTATTACATCGTCATCCTAGCGTGGGCCTTCCTCTACTTCTTCTCTTCATTCCAATCCGAGCTTCCGTGGGCTAGCTGTAACAATACCTGGAATACAGGTATGTAGCGGTCACCTGATATAAGGACACACATGAGTGATGCCTGGCCACTATACAATTATATGATAAATAAAGACTAAGAAGTCTAGAAATGGTGGTTTGGCAGATGAGCGGTTAGTATGTCGGCCTTACGGTTCTGGAGTCGAGGGTTTGATCCCAGGTGGGTTTGCGTGGCTTTTCTCCGGGTACTCCCACATCCCAAAAACGTGCAGGGTAAGTTGGTTGATCACTCCAAATTGCCCCTGTGTTCAGAAAATGAAAGAATAAATATGTATAAAATGATCCAAATTTTGAAAAAAAAACTGATTTAAATAGCACAATAAGTCAGGAAAATGTACATAATTCTATAAATACAAAATGACAAAATGCCTTAGTAAAAAAATAGCTAAGAGAAATTGTAAAATTTTAAAAAGAAAAAAAAAGTAATATAATCAGTCATTCTAATAAGTGTGGCCTGCCTGTCAGTTTTTTTAAACCTGGGAATTGTATTAGATATGTTTTCTTTTCTAAATGATCTTTGCATCCAAACCATTTCAAATGTCCCTCTTTTGCTAACTACCACAACACATACTCTGTTCTCCACCAGCTCACTGCGTTGATTACCGTAAGACCAACTTGGCAAACGCCAGCGTTCCTGCAAATGTGACATCTTCTGTGGAAGAATTCTGGCAGTACGTAAACCACAGAAGACAATCCATAAATGAGGGTGTTAGACTGTGGATTTTGCCATTGATCTATTGGTGGTTGTTTAGGAGGAGGGTCTTAAGTTTGTCTAGCGGGATCGAAGAAATGGGAAGCGTTCGCTGGGACCTGGCCGGCTGTCTCTTGCTCAGCTGGGTGACCTGTTACTTTTGCGTCTGGAAAGGCGTCAAGTCTTCGGGAAAGGTTGGATGGGGAAAATATTGGGCCAAAGTACAAAAGTCCAAGTATTACGCTAACTGGGACCTCCCTTTCAGGTGGTCTACTTCACGGCCACCTTTCCCTATGTGATGATGATTGCTTTGCTGATCCGTGGTCTGACATTGCCCGGGGCTTGGGATGGGATTCGGTTTTACCTCTCTCCCGATCCCAATCGTCTGTCTGAGCCACAAGTAAGGAAAAATGACTTTTCACGTTTTTGCTACATAAATAACGATTGCACTGTTGTGTATTGAATAAAAAAAAAAACAGGTGTGGATGGATGCGGCAAGCCAGATATTTTACTCCTACGCTGTGTGTACGGGTTGTTTGGCATCTCTGGGGAGTTACAACAAGTACAACAACAATTGTTACAAGTAAGAAGTACTTTTTTATATGAACAGTGATTGTGGGACCAATCAAACAGGACAATTTAAGTTCCTTATTTGTGACTTTGATTGCAGAGACACCTTTGCGCTGTGCCTACTGAACAGTGCAACCAGCCTTGTGGCCGGCTTTGCAATATTCTCAGTTCTTGGTTTTATGTCGTATGAGCTCGGTGTTGACATCTCTGAAGTCGCTGAATCAGGTGGGATCACTATTTAAACTACGGAAACTTTTTCTAATGTATTTATATAGTATTTTTATAGTTGGCTTAAGCTCCTAATGAATGGATAGTGTTTATGGAAATGAATCATTTCCCACAGGCACTAAACAGCATGTTTTTTTTTTTTTTTTCCATTGCAGGACCCGGTTTGGCATTCATCGCTTACCCGCGAGCGGTAGCCATGATGCCTTTGCCACAACTCTGGGCGGCATTCTTTTTTATAATGATCATCTTCCTGGGAGTGGACAGTCAGGTCAGATCCATTTAAAATACCCTTCTAGTAAAGGAGTTCCAATTTTCAAAAAAATATTTTCTCTCCCAGTTTGTGTATCTGGAGGGATTGGTCACATCCATATCAGACTTGTACCCGTCCGTCTTTTTCGCTGGACACCGACGGAAACTACTTTTGCTGGCTTTGTGTGGAATTTCTTTTGGTGTTGGCTTCTGTATGGTTACCGAGGTGAGACATTTTTTACAATTTGTACAAATATTTTGTGTTGCTATAACATACCCATACCCATGTATATATTTTTTTAAATTCTGTTTTATGGTCTGCAGGGAGGATTGTACGTCTTTCAACTTTTTGACTACTATGCCTGCACCGGCATTCCCTTGATTACATTTGCAATTATTGAGTCACTTTGTATAGGATGGATATATGGTGAGTAGGAAAAACTATTATTTCTAAGGGACAGGATGTATTAAATTGTTAAGTATTTGGTTTTCTGACATGTGTCTGTGAGCAAGATAACTGAAGAACGAATAAAGGGATTACTATTAAGCTTAAAACTGAAAAAAAATGATTCTTAAAAGGAGTGTTTCTACTTTGCAGGTGCAGATAATTACTATCATAAAATCACAGATATGATTGGCTATCGGCCTTCACTTTATATGAAATATTGTTGGAAGTTTGTCACTCCTTTTTTGTCAACTGTAAGTATGACGTATTTTTAGGTCTACAAAATGATCTTCATCTACAGGCACTGATGTTAAATTGTCTTTTATTGTTTTTTTTTAGGGTATTTTACTCTTCTTCCTTGTCCAATTCAGCCCTCTGAAGTACAATAACATGTACCAGTACCCCCAGTGGGCTTACGCTCTGGGACTCATGCTGGCATTCTCTTCTGTTATCATGATTCCTTTGTGGATTCTTTACAGTGTCACGAAAACCTCAGGATCAATCTCTCAGGTATCGTAAGAGTTTTACATTTTTTTTCTTTTCTTTTGTCCTAAAAAATGTTATACTTTCTCTCTCTGTTGCACTTTGCAGAGAATAAGAAAATTGACAAGGCCAACGGACAAGTCCCTCATCATATCAGCGGACAAAGTTGAAGGTTTTCCTATGTCAAGTTACAAGTGTGTCCAGAAAGAGTGACAACTAGCAGATAACCAAAATACGCATGTGTGTCTATATATTATTATTATTATTAAAATACATTTATATGTATACACAATTATACTGTTAGCTGCAAGCTGCTTTTCATTCCGGCAAAATGTAAATAAAGTACAGTATAGATGAAATTCCAAAGATACATTTGCTTAAAAACTCATTTGTCGTGACCAAATATGTATTAATTCTGTTATTATGTAAAGTACTAACAAGTATTTTACTTTTAATCATTTTTTAAGAAAATTCCCATTAAGATGGCAAGCAATGATTTGGGGGGGGGGGGGGGATTTTATATGTTAGCAATTATTTTTCCATACTTTTGTTTATTATTATTAAGTATTATTTTGAATGAGTGTCCTGTGTACTTGAAATTATGAAAATTTTTAACAGTTACATTTATTATCCAATAGAGGGTGGTAAATGCCCATGCGTTTTGGATATTGCTATATTTTGGTTCAACATAATACAAAAAAAGTTTGACTTAGGTGGAAAAGTAAAACAATTAAAAATGATTGCAAAAAAAAAAAAGCAAAACGATTTCAAGATTTTCATCAATTACAGTAGGTTTTATATTTTGATTGTCTACATTCCTGCAGAGTTAACCACCCAAATGCAGGTTATTTTAATGACTACAATTATAATTTTCATTTCCTTTTCCACTATTTAAACCTGCTTCATTTAAACAAGACCTGATCCCTTTAATAAAACCAATTATATTCATGTTCTATAATATTTTTAGCAAAGTGCCTCAAAAATACTTGCAATAATTGATCAAATCAACAGACAAACGACATCCAATTCATTTAAAGTGAGAAGAATCGCCGTATATATTCATGCTAATTTTTCTAAAAATAACCACTTCTCCTAAAACCAGTTAAGTAGAGAACGTGAATACTTTAGCCACCCTCGCATGAACCAATCAACATTGTGCGCCAAAGGTGCTTTGAAAAATAGGCCAGCGTCTGGCGGACCAAGGCCTCCAGAGCGCCACGACAGGCGTGATGAAGCACGCCAGAAAACAAAAGCTCGCCATCCACGTCCAGTCGCAAAAAAACGCTCATCTGCGCCGCACCAGATCAAATTTGCGTTGAGGCTATGACCAAAGACGGCGCCGTCGGCCATGACGTTTCCCTCCCATCGCCCTGATGTCTCAATTAACGGAGACGCGGCAGATTAGCAAAGACGCCACCTGACAGTTGGCGGCGCTCAAGAGTATTTGTGAGGTCTAATTCATTCCAAACGCTACAATACGGCCCATCTATCATCTCGGCGTTTTCATCCGCTAACTCGCCACTTGCTCCCTCTCCTCATTCCACCCTACCGGCTCCTTTGGGGGGGGGGGCGGTGGGTCAACGCCAACACTTACTAGGAGATAGCGAGGGCCTGTTTTTGCCAGGTCTACTGATGAATTATATGCAAGCAGGCAAAGCGAGTCAATTATCCATACAGGAAAAATAATAATAAATAAAAAAAAAAACACTGCGCCTAGTGGCCCCAGGGCCCTTTTTCCAATTCAGATAGTGATTTTCCCCCAAAATGTAGGGTTGGGGGGGTGGAAACAGAGTTGGATGATGATGCGTTGAGAAAAAAAAAGAAAAAAAAAAGAAAAGAGAATGAATGAATGAACCCTCACCTTCTTTTTTTCACCTTTGTGTTCTCTTCTGTTTTCCTCCCAATGGAATCCAGAAGGCAGCAAATGCAAAAGGCTATTATGAGGCCTTCAGAGCGCGCAAACGCCACTTATGATGGATGAGTGTGGGATTTACAAAGGCCTCCTGTCAGCCACCAGCGTCCCGTCCTCTCCTCCTCCTCTCTTGCTCTCTCCTTCTTTGCTACTTGTCTCTTCTATTAGCAGCCTGTCCAATTCAAACGGGTCTTCATTGGATGACATTTCCAATAGATCCTAGATGGAGTGAAAAAAAAAAGTTAATTTGGAAAAAAAAATATTAAAAAAATTGCAATGACTATATTTAAAATCAAAATCATTTGAATTTGATGCTAAAACAGAAATTCGGCACTCATGATTTACTTTCTCGGGCCGCACAAAATGATGTAGTGGGCCAGATTTGGCCCACAGGCCCCCACTTTGACACCTGTGGTGTAAAAGAGAAAAATATAGACATATTTTTGGCCTAATTGGTGACACCAGACGTCTAATTTATTTGAACTAGCAAGTTCGGTAGCGAAAAAAAGTGCTGGTGATAAACAGCAGAAGGATTAAATGAGCCACATGATTGGACAGCACTCATCAACAAAAGCTACAAATTGGATGAAAATCCCCTTATTCGTTCTTAAATTATCCTCAATACAAACACATGAACACCAAATCTGATCAACAAGATCTGTAAAGATCATAAAAAAATGAGACAAAATCTATTTATGGGCCCTAAAAACATAAATGTTGATTGTATTCACCTTTTTAAATGTCATATTATTTACTGCCATTGACTACAATGGACGTTCAATTCATTTAAATGAGCAAAAGTGCCTACAAATGTGCTATGGTTAAAAAAAAGGCTATAAATGAAATCAATGAAGACAAATGAGGCCCTTCATTTCTAGAAAAAAAAAAAGGCATAAAGGCGATTTCCCATTTCTTAACAATAACTCCTGAAATCTGAAAAGTGAGTGAGTTCCAAATGACTGGACCATCCTGGTCAAAGTGTTTATCTTTATCTTCAGTGGCGTTTTAAAGATCAATTTAATCTGTGGGGACGTGGCTTGCTTTCTTGCTTGCCAAGTGCTTTAAGACCATCACAGAGAAAAGGAGATCACGTCAAAGCTCATAATTGGGGAACGCAGCCAAAAGTCATTAACGCTTGAAAATCGCAAAGTCTCCAGATGCGCCGCCCAATGAATGAATGCAAAGTGCAATTAAGAAACAATTCTCAAATAAATCCGCTGGCGGCCACTAAAGAATGGAGGCTTCTTAAAGTAAGAATACTAAAGAGGGTTATCACAACACAAAGAAATTTTCCAACATTTAGCAGACACTTCCAACATAATACTTCAAACTCTTTCTATAAAACAAAGTCGCAGAAAAGGAAAGATTTAAAGTATTGACTTTGGAATGGAGGGGCAAAAATGTATATTATTTGCTATTTATTGACACTATATAACAATATAAGCAACAGTTATTGACCCACAAGGAGAATTATTATACTTATTATTGTACTATACATACTGCTGGGTGCCCCATCCAAGATGGCCACCAGGTAAAAAATCCTATGCGTGTATATAACGGTGTTGGCTTTAATTCGAGATTTTATCGAGTACTATATTACATACTGAAAACATGAATATTTTTAGGCGGAGCCAGAAACAAATCCATTGTTAGACTTGAGATGCGAGTTATACGAGTGCGAAGACAACTCATATCCCAAAGCACAAGACAATTGAACCATACTTTTAACACCATAAACACATTTTGATGTGAATTTGTTGTATTTTAATTTAACTTGTCAGTTAAATCACAGTTCAAAAGTAGAAGGACATTTTTTATGGCTTTAAGCGTTTTTCTGAAGTAGAATGAATGTGAGCAAAAGTTGATTTGACTGTGAAAGTTCACCCCGGCGCCCTCCAAATTCCTGCACTGCCTGAAATCCCCACCCGCTAAATTCAGGCACTTGTCTTCTCATCTACACAGCCATGTCATCGTCGGATGCTCTGCTGTCAAACATTTCCTGTGGGAGTCTCGACCCTTCCGCTGCCTCTATTACCCCCCAACATCCCCGCCCCCCCTTATACACCCACCCACCCAACCACACACTAGCGCACATCCTCCCACATTGACGCACACATCAGCTCCCCTCAAGCCCGGCGGCGACGTCCGTTCCACAATGGAGAACGACAGAGTGGTTGGGGAAATGATAGCCATTTATAACTGTATCCCACCACCTTTGCCACATGTACTTCATATTTGGTGCTGGGATGGTAGACAAAAGAGGAGAGTGGGGATGGTGGAGGGGGGCAGGTGGGATATTCATCACAAAGTACTTTGGTAGGAAGTAGAACGCTTAAAGTCCATTTTGGCTTTCGTTTCTGTTGTTTTGATGGACGGACTGAAGTGTATGGTCGTCAGTCTTTATTTTTTTTGTAATGAAAAATTGTTATTTTAATGTTACGGCTATCAGCAAAATCATTTTTACATCATTGAAGATGCTGTGTCAAGTTTTGCAGTGTTATTTTTGTCTTTGCTAGGTGTGCTCCATAGGGTTTAGATCTGGGGATTCCGAGGCCCATTAAAACATCTGCCATTGAACAAGAACCACAAAAATATTGGGATTAATCATTGAGAATTATTGATTTAGGAAAGTGATGGAATCAGGTTTCTGACCCATTAGAACAGTCAAGGAGTTAAACAATATAAAAATAGTATAATAATATGTCTTTCTTTGGGGAATACAGTTTCATAGTACTTCTCAAGCGTGCC
Organism: Stigmatopora nigra; assembly: GCF_051989575.1. Lineage (NCBI taxonomy): Eukaryota > Metazoa > Chordata > Actinopteri > Syngnathiformes > Syngnathidae > Stigmatopora > Stigmatopora nigra. The sequence continues at coordinate 9,378,086 of NC_135516.1, forward strand.
ATAAACAAAAGGATGTAAAAGTATAGATGACAGATATCCAGTTTCCATGGTAATTACCTCGTTAGCAAATACTTTGAAAATAGTCCGAGTATGAATGTCAAGCGTGTGCGCGGCTGTCACCACACTGGACGGGCTGTCACTTTCTTAATTGGCTGCGCGTGACCCCGCCCCGCTCCGCTCACCTGGCTAATTACTGTGTCTTGCTAGCCCAGACATTGAAATCAATTGGAGGCCATGTTGTGTGTGGCGTCGGCATCATACGGGATGTCATATTTGTCCTTCAAGTGATCGTTACACCCTTGCTTTCTAAAGGCGTGTTACGCTAAAACTGATCTAGTGTGGAAAAACACAAAGGCAAATGTAGTTGCAGATTGCTATCCTGCATTTTCACTATTTTGAAAATATATACCTACACTATTCATAAAAACTAATATTTGATCGTGAACGATTCGTTTTTGGGAATATTTTTCAATAAATCAAAATACAAGTATTTAACCAACCACCATCGTACGTTTAACTAGATTAATACTAACCGATGCGAGAATAAGCATATACTGCATTTTTTTTACTTATGTCAATTATAATGGTGAAAATGGATAGCTATTTTTTTGGCTGAGATGGATGTCCAATCCATTTTTGATTGGTCTGAGAAAGGATAGTAGGATCTGCTAATGAAATGCTAATGAGATGCTAATGAGCAGAGGTAGGGGAGCACACCAGCAGGTGGGAGGTAAAGTTTGCTTAGAGAGCGAGCTGCTGAGACAGTGCGCAAATGGGTCGCGCTCTGCTGAGCAGTGATTCCGGCACCCTCGTGAGCGCCGACATTAAACCATGGGGAGACGTAAGAAAGATCCCGCTGGGCAACTTTGTAAAGTTGTACTTTTGAATTCTGTGTAATGCGTCACAAAAGTAAAAAGATTGAAATAGGCCTGCGTTATTAGTGTTTGTATATGCTTATACTTCATCAACATATACTGTTATGATCTTTCTGCCAATGACAAACAAAAAGAGCCTTATACATACGTGATCATTACATAGTGGAGGTGTACTTAATGTTATGGCCGTCGGGCTTCCCCCAAGTTATACACATCAGTGTTAAAAAAGTGACAAAATGTGAGCGCGCATCTGAGAGGAATGAACATATTTAAAAGAGGAGACAGGACTCCATTTCTTTCGGAAGCGCCCATTAATGATCTTTCATTTGGATCTCATCACGGATGCGGCCGAGAGAAAATTGCTTTTTATCGGCGGCGGCGATGGCGGCGATGGCGGCGATGGCGGTGGCGGAGGTGTGCAAAGACGTGAGAAAGGATAATAGTCAATACATGTTTTGGAGGGAGAAAACAACAGCGGAATTGACAAATTCCCGTGATAGCTCCGCCGCCGGAGAAAGGGATGAAGCGAGGGAGCGAGGGAGGGAGGAAGAAAAAAAAAACATTGGGAGATTGAAATTTATGACATTGGAAATGACTCGGGCTGCACTGGCTTCTTTGCCGCCACTCAACCTTGCAATGAGGGCAGATCAAACAAAAATAGGCTATTGGGATGGAGTGTTTGGGCGCAGGGAGAAATGGGGGGTGGTGGCCAAGGTTGGGAGGCGGCACGGAGAGACGCCAGCCAAGGTGGACATTAAGGCAGCAAAATGATGATGCTGTCAGTGAACAATGTAAATGGTGGCGAGGCCACACAGTCAACAGACACAGTCGGCTGGGCCCGTCTCAGCCGCCCGCCACGGACCACAAATGGAATATTTGGCTAGGACTTAATCAGAGAAAAATGGGCAGAGGGGGCGTGGCCCGTCACTTCGCTCAATCCCGAAACATGTGTGACTTGGACAGTCATGTATTGTTTTTGAGCAAGTACCGCTTTTATAGTGCCTCATCATTCCTAACACTTGAAAAGCCAAGATGGAAGACCCAATATGGCATTTTACGTGTACAAAGCAAGAATTCTACATGAGTCGGAAGAGCACCTTTCACATTCCCAAGCTGCACTTGCTCTTAAAACCTATTAGTTGTCATGAAGGCCTCATTTCCTACAGGTCCATTTGATATAGCACCTCCACGCTGGCCCACAGCAGCATGTATGAGTCAACAGACAAGGCTGACATGATCTATTTCTCTCATGATAAATGCACCAATCTGCTGCCCCGTTCGTTGCCCTGTCCACCTAATTTGTTACCATGTGACGCCGATGAAGGGGAAGCTGCCTACAGTGACTAGCAAACTCTCGGAGCGTTCTGATCCAATATTGCGTGTCAGCGCTTAGGTATGAAAAGGATTTTACCTGCTGTTGGTTTCCATGACGACAAGTTGGATCAGCCAGTGGAGAAGCAAGCGGCCCATCCGTGATGGCGACCAATCTGGTGGGAGTAGTCTTGACCGGTCTTAGGGGGGCTCAGCAAGCTATTAGTGCGACCATTCACCTGTCAATGGGAAGAAAGTCAAATATAAGATGGACACCTGACATTCATTCATTTTCTCAACCGCCTATGCGAGGGTGCTGGAGCCTATCCCAGCTGACTATGGACAGCAGGTGGGGGAGTTGTGCACAATTTTGTACCCAAAGGACAATTATGCAGACTAGGGGCAATTTAGAGTGACTAACCAACTTGCCCTGCATGTTTTTGGGATGTGAGAGGAAAGCAGAGTATCCGGAGAAAACCCACGTAAAGCCAGAGAAACTTGGTTTCGAACCCTATAAACTTTAGTCCATGTCTTGTTTATAGAGTTAGGATTATGTCCACATATAAAGTGTGCAATTCCCACCATTTTTTTAAGGTGCACATGCCTTCAAACTGAATTTTTCAGGAACATTTTCATGCTATTTTGGAGCTTTTTTGCTAACACTAAGTGCTACAGCATAAAGAAGTGCCCATCATTCTATCCACCCTAGCTCCAGTAGAAAAAAAATCAGTATCATGTACATTTATTTGGCAAAGTATACATATCGGATCAATAAAAAAGCCTCTTAAATCTTTGATGACTTTCTCTCCTAAACCCTCACTTTAACTACTGATGATTTTCAATAGCCTGATGGCCGCCCCCCGAAACTCCCTCCCTCCCTTTACACGCAGAGGCTAATCTATATCAGATAAATGAGGCCGGACTAACCGAGTGGAGCGACGGAGAGAAACAATTGACGTGGCGAGAGAAGGCTAATTAGCGGAGGCTCATTAGAAGTCTGCGAGAAACTGTGATTAGGGATGTTTGCTCACACAGCATGCTGCTGCTTGGCTTATTGGCCCGGTCCGATCACGACGCAACTTTAGCCCACAGCGTCCCACTGAGCTGCAAATCTATTGTAGAGGTGGATGATAACTGGACAAATCATTTATCTGCACTTAACGGACTAACATGCATGACTATATTAAAAGAAAGGCCATGTGGATTTGTTAAAATGTTGAATGAACGGGAAGCGAAAGGGATCGGTACTAATTCTTTTGAAAGAATTTGGAAGATAATTTGAATTCTAGTGTGTTTCTTTCGTTCTACTGTTTTTTGTAATAGGAGAAATTGTTGTGGAAAATTGACTGTGGGATGGACCAGTAATTCACAAACTCTATTGGGTAAAAGTCATAACAGTTGAATGACAATAATGGACTTAACCCAGTCTAATTCTTAGGGTCTCATTCAGGAAATTTGAAAACATTTGGATCATCTTTCATGAAATTAGGATCACTTTGAAACTACATTTATACTGTCAAAGTGACACTATAATGGAATTAGCCCAGTTTGAAGTGTCTCATTCAAGGTACTACTTATTATACCCTCGCACTAACTTTTATGGGATAGTTTTGACAGCTACTTTTTGGACTTGGTTCAATAAAAGTTTCATTCAATCGATTCAAGTATAAATGAATCCGACGTCTATTTGGTTACTGCCAGCGAATGAGTTAAGTAAAGCCAGTTAAACGCCATCTCTTATCTCACATTTTTTGCTCTCATGTCAAAGCACAACGGCATGATATTTTCCCGTGTTGTTATTTAAGGCTCTGGTGCGCTTGCAAAATGTTCCTGCCAGACCGTTGGTTCTCCCTCTTCCTCCACGGCCAGCTGAGTACAAGCCAGCATTTGAAAAGTTTACCAGTGAGCTCCGGCTCTTTGCTTTTTAAAGCTCTTCTCTTAAATCTGATAGCGCTCCAAGCACCATTGTGATACGATTTCCCCCCGGGAAAGTCCGTCCGTGATCCCGCATTTCACTGAGTCCCTCTCGTTCCACTTCCCAAACTGGGGTGGATTGTCTGGAATCAACTCCAATCCTCCTTAAAAGAAGACCGCGAAGGGGGGGGGGGAGAAAAAGCTGAGAGGATCAAGGATAGCAGGGCCAAAGTCGGGGATCCGTCGGAGCGCAAAGTACAGTTAGCGTCTCCTTCAATTCCCGCGGCTGCCGTCTGATTATCTTACCAATCATCCCCAGATAGCTCCGGCGGGACGGGTCCGAGCCGCGTTTTTCCCCCCGGCGACCACCAGGCGGCGCTGTGAGCGTGCTGCCATGAGTTTGGCTGTTTGCTTTGCGAGTGACGGCGCTTATCCACGTGTTTGTTTGGTGAATCCGGGATTTGCTGGGCTAGATTAGACAACAAAAGCATATGGGAAAGATAAAGAACACTTAGGTAATGGATTTTGGCAGACTCTCCGCCAAAGGCAAGCACTCATCCTCTTTCCCATCGACCATCTCTCCTTATTGCTCGCTACTCCAAATATGTTTATTGTTATTTCTTCACCCCCCCCACCCAAATCAAACTCACTGAAGGGTTCCATCTGTTTATGATGAAACACAACACTTATTTATTTGAGCAATTTTGAGAAGAAATGATCAATGACAACATGTCCCAAGGGGTCGCTACATTAGACTTGATCAAAAACATTGTTGGGAGACAATATTATTATTATTATTATCCAAACTTAATGACCTTAAATTTTCTGTTGTCATTAAGGACAAATTAAAATGCAGTCACTTTTAACATTCAACACAATTTGACATACCATATTTTCCATACTATAAGGCGTACCTTCTTTAAAACTTTTTACATATATAAGGCACACAGCATTATAGGGCGCTAGAGTAGAGGCTGCAGTTATGTTAATATGCATCCATTAGACGTGCTAAATATTTTTATTTTATTGCGATAACAATTTTAATATTGGTCATATATGAGGCGCACTGGATTATAAGGCTCATAGTCAGCTTTTGAAAAACATTGGAGGCTTTTAGGTGCGCCATAGTATGGAAAATATACTACTTAAAACAGTGGTTAAGAGTAAATTGATGCCTTTTTTGCTGTGTTGTATTTAGTATTATAAAAATAAAGCATATTTTAAATAAAATTTTTATACCATGGCAATTGTGACACTCGAAAACAGTGATTAAAATTTCAAAAAAAAATTTTAAACACTATACATATATATTTTTGTTCATTTTAAAGGCAAATATGTAACATACACTGATAGAAAACCTATCAATTCTAAAATCTGGCTAAGTGGTATTGGCTCATGTTAACAGTACCGTTAGCAGATTAAAATAAATAAATAAAAATGATTGTTTACACAATACTCGGAAACAATTATTGGCACTACATGTAAATAGAGTCCAGTGTTTGCGGCCGTAAAAAGAAAAAGATGGCTCTTAAATAACAAGTAGCAAACAACGTCAGTAAAACAAGTCATGTGAATGATGGCCTCTTTGCTTGTGGCTGTTATGAATACAAATTGAATTTACACCACCGCATTGTCACCGTCATGCCTCATTTGATTTATTTCTTAATGAATATTTCCCAATAGTGGAGACGGGGCGGAAAAAATATTTCCACAGCAAATGAGACATGCTCATGTCGCTGTTCATTTGTGTACATTACAGCCGCTTTGGGATTGTTTTGCAATGGCGACAAAGCAAATTTACTTTGTAATAAAAAAAAAACAACCTACAGAAGGTAACTTCCTGGCCTCTTGGGTACAAACACGCTCACGAGTTGATGTATATTAAGCGTGTGGGCTAACGGCGTTTCCCCGAATGGGACAGATTGACTTCCAAAGGTGTCCGAAAAAAAAGACATAAGGAGATCTCCATATTGGATTTTGGGGGCTAAAAAGCCTCCTTGTTGACGGTCAGCTGTGATAAAGATGCTACCAGCCACATTGCTCAAGTGCTACTTAGACACTTTCTATACAGAAAGCCATTTACCTGTTCATGTTGGGTAGATAATATGCCATTGAGTGGAGAGTTGCTAAATAATGCAACACCTTGTTTGGGCCAATAAGGAGAATTTAAAGAGTATTGATGGGCTAAGCTGCCATGGCACACACAATGGATGCAGTCACACAGCTACACTGTGTATTGATCACGGAATACGCTCAAGTTCTTACGAGAAGAAGGGGGGAAATAGGAGGAGACAGGTGTGGAGGAAGAAGAAGGAAACTTGGGTCATTTTAAGTAGGGGTTAGTAGTGGGTTTTTATGGCTTTGTTCAAGTCTATTACTGTTTGAATGAAATTATCAGGGCAAAAAGTGAGGTGGGAGATTTTATGCTTCATGATCATCAATAATAGATCATGTTTTAGGAAATGCAAAATGATTTTATTTTACAGGTTCGATTTTTTTATATTGTTTAATATATTTACAAGATTTTGGTATGGTCAAAGGATAAAATGTTGCAAATTTGGATACATGTTAGTTTATTGATAGAAATGGAAGGTAGCTTTTAATAATTAAAACAAAAATTGTTTAATCCAATATACTTGGTGATAATAAAACGTGCCACCCATTTTATGAAGAGTAAATACTATTTGAAATGTTTACTAGAGACAGCAATTATATATTCAGAGTTTACATTTTTGACAAGGTTTATGTGAGATTCAATTTTGTTCAAGGGAGGATATTATAATGGAATTTTTTAGCGTGTATTTAAAAAAAAATCTACCTACTCAATACTATAATATTCTAAGAACAAGCAAATTAAATCCGAAAGTATTTTTTTTTGTATATAGATTTAAAATTGAAATGTAAAATTGCATCCAAATGTGGAACGATACCAAACATGCTCCTAAAAAAATCAAGGTATTATATTCAATGGACTTAGATATAAATCCCAGGAAAATATTATTCTTGTAATAACAAGTTTCATATCAACTTATTATGCGATAAACATCTCTTGGGATGGAATCTGCCTAAGCCGTCCGTCCGTCTACAGAAACAAAACAACACACTTTGAAAAGATTGGTGTCACGCATTCTTGGCTGATTATCAAGAAAGTTCATATACTAATCTGTTATGATCAGTGTCAATGAAGAAGAAAACATGTTTTAGTGTGCCGGGCCTATTAGTGCACGTGCGGCCTCGGGCTGTGTGCTTAGTGGGGGATTGGAAAGGAGCAGCTTTAACGGGAGGGGATTAATGCGCTATATAGTCCAATGACAAAAACAACCTGTAAAGACATAAACACAGTAATTGACAGCCATCCAAAATCTTGACACATCTACCCAACCTTTGTTGAACTCATAGGCTGCCGTTGACCGTGACTTTAGCGTCCGATTCAAAACATAATAAACGTCTGGTGGCGTCAATGGCGCTGACATTTAACAAGCTCACTTTAAATGGATGTCAAGCAAAAGGACAACCATTGAGGCAAAATAACGATGGCCAATTAAGAGTGTTTAACCAACCTAGCATTCACGTTTTTGGGATGTGGGAGGAAAGTGAATGGGAGAATTCTTTCTTCATCTATATTTGATTCGTTTAGAGTTCTATTTGTTTTATTCATAAATAATTGAGACTGGGCATCCACATACTGAAAGTGTACATCTAATTTTTCTGTTATGTAGGCCACTCTTAATACATCCTAAATCTTAATATTGTCGCATACCTGACGCAAAATGTGATACCCATTTATGTAGATGGTTAGTTTCATGGGATTACCGTATTTTCAGGACTATAAGGCGCATTTAAGTCTTATTTTTTCTCTAAAATAGACCTTATAATCCATTGTGCTTTATATATGGAAAAAAAATTAAAATGTGTCCTTCATTGAGGATGCGCCTCATAATGAGGTGCACCTTATAGTCCTGACAATACGGTAAGTTCATTTTTAAACAGCCAAAACAATTCCCAAAACCCTATCACGGGTTAACTAACCATCACAAACAAAACTCTTCATCCAGAAGTCTAGTTTTTGAACTGAGGGGTCTCAACAAAACATCAAAGTTGCTACAGCCTAACTAGCGCCTCTTCTGGTCACATCCGAGTAGTGCACTCTATTTCAAGTCAATTTCTGGTGGAAACAATTAATCAAGAATCATCCCTCCGCGATGCTTTGATTTCTTGCGCAAGTATGTCAAAGGATCAAAAGTGAGGGGGAAAACGTGCTCTATATTGGAGTGAAATAGCTCAGCCTCTTTAGGGCCACCTCCCCTCTTCTAGCCTGTGAAGTTGCCCACTTTGCATGATAAACAGCTTTTCTCCGTGGCCCATATTTATTCATATGTGCCAGGGTGAAAGTATTTCAACAAGAAAGTCAATAAACAGCCAAAATAGGCGGCCGGCGGTAATAAGGTTGACTAGTTTGCGTAGCGAGGGCCCAACTTAATGACTGTTGGGTTACTCGCCAGTGTGTCCAATACTTGGAGTAATAGCGTTAATGGCGAATTTAAAGGAATTTCATTTCTGACTTCAAACGGCAGGAAGAAATCATCTTGGAGGTGGCGAGCGAGCGGTGGTGCCGCTCCAAACTTCCCGGCAGAGCGGACGCCCTGCTGGCGGGGGGTGACGCTTGTTAGGTTCACGCCCGAGAGAGGCAACGTGGCCAGTAAGTAAGGTTATTGGCAAATAATTAGCCTAGCCCGGGAATCAGCGGGGATAGCAAAAAGTCCTCTGGGGCAGAGACGACGCTGCCTCTGGCCTGCTTTGTGCAGCTAATTAACTTTCACCAGAGCCTATTAACAAGCGTGTCTTTAAATTCAATAGCGGAGAGTGAGTGAGTTTGATGACCGGTAAAAACATAGTTAGCTGCCGTTGTTCCATCCCTTTTGAACTGGGTGGCTGTCGGCCATAACCGGTCAAAATGGAGTAGACATCTTTCTAAAAAGATGCCACCTTCTAGTTTAAATGAATTGGATGTCTATGGCTATCAATTAATTCAATAAAAGTATATTTAAAAAAAAACAGGAGGACTCTGAGAAAGCAGACCACGACCTAAATTCATATTTCTGACCTCAGCGACCTTTGACCCTTTCTATATCAACAGTTAAACAGGCTACTCCGTTATCATATTATCACAAACTCCTTTTTCTGACCTATGCGATGTCTTATGACCTTAAACTTTAATCCCCTTTTTCATTCCATATTTAATATTATTCTTATGCCCATTCTTGAAATGAATTATCTTCATTAGAAACAACAGAAATTTGGAAGCACAAAAACTAACATCCACCTTTTGGAGTTTTCACCTCCAATCAACTTTATAGTGTTATTATTTCTACGTAAATATTTTTTTTAAATGTATACTATACATATACTGTGTAAAATAATGATGAATTTTAAACCATTATGACTGTAATTGAAAGCCACCATATAAATATTGTGGCCTATCTAACTCACACTGTGATGTCCATGTTTGTTTTTTAAATGTTTTTCTTTTAATGAACCAGAAATAGTCAGTTGGCCCATAATGGGTTAATTTGTTACCCGTAAACTGATATTGACTATACGTATACACAAATCCAAATGTGCGTATAAATAAGCAAAACACTGAAAATGACATTTCCCTTCAGTACCGCGCCACCACAAACAGCAGTCAATTTTTTTGTTTTTCCAAAAATCGCCCCCCCCGGACCCCAAACGGGTCAGGCTCACCTCCTCAGTGGACACATCCCGCAGAGGCCTCACATCTCCTTGCCTGTCACGCCAGAACCAGCTGCGGTTGACAGTACTTGGATGCAGTCAGCTAAGAAGAGAAAGAAAAAAATAGAAACACAAGTGAGAAAGTTTGCCCGAGGCAGTGGTCGAGCGACACAAGCCTCGGTGTCTAATCACATGACGGCGCTCATCAAGACGGCAGCTCCAACAAATCAATCTCCCACTGACAGTTCATTTAGACTGAATTAATTTGGAATTAGGGGCCATTAGCGCAATTGGCAGGCGTGGTGGATATTCCCCCTACGCCCGCTGTTATCCTGCTTTGGGGATAAAGAAAAAAGGAGCCAGCTTTTCCCTTTTTCCACTCCTGTAGGATCGACTGGATAAGGTGTTTTTTTTTCCCTTCTTTTTTTTTTCCAGAGCTGATCACGGGCTAAGTGAGGCTGCCATTGGATTTTCTGGATAACCAAGTCATCCTTGTTCTTAATCAGCAGTCAGTCACTTTAGGTTTTTTTTTTTTTTTTTTTCACTTTCTGCATTAACGGTGAAATCAAACAGTCGTAATGAAGGTCTATTGAGGGACTATTTATTGCCAGTGGGCAATTAAAAGTTGGAAAAGAATGAATGAACACAAAAGGAGAAGATTAGGCTCAAATAGTGGAGTGAATCGTAAAAATGAGTGTAAAAATAGTGGTCATGTTAGTCACTCCATGTATTTTACATCATTTTGTTCCTTTTTTTCCGGCACTATTGAGACGGCTCCTCCTTCTGGGAAGCGGTAGTTTAAAGTTGACTCAAAGTTCACGACCTGGCGCCCCAAAGGTTTGACCACGACAAATCAGCTCCAAGGATACGCCGTTTTGCAATAAGTAAACATTGTGACCGCACAACTCCAAATGCCATCCTTCCCAAGTCTAATGGATTGGACGTCTATCTTATATTCAGAGTTCTTTCCTTACTTCTATTTAACACCTTGCTTTTTGCTTTGTTTGTAGAACTGATTGATTTTTTTTAGCTATTGTTGTTTTGAACATTGACCTTTTTTTTTTTAAACAGGGGGCTTTCCATTAAGAACATTCAGTAGAAAAGTTGTCTTTGGGTTTCTTAGTAATTGTTTGTCACTATGTTAGGTCACTTCAAAATGCCCAAAGTGTGTCAAATGAAAACTGATCATTAAAATCACCAGATTAGATATCTTTGCCACTTTGGGCCGGCAAAACCGGGCCGACGAGGTAGGAGAGACGTCTCCGTGCCATCGTGAGATGAGAGTCAATATTAACACTGACACACTGCTGTGGAAATACCTCAGTGGCTTACAGGGGCAGGAGGAGGAATGGAAGGAAAGAGAAGAAAGACGGCTGCTTGAAGACTTTTAGGTGAGCCCAAAGGTAAACTGCGGGGCAACACGTTCACACATAACTCTGAATACATACTCAGACACACACACACACACACACACATGGCGGGCGATACCATCTAAATCCTCCCCCATTAGCTCTCCAAACAGCTTTATCCCTACGATGACACGTTCCTTCAACACCTACAAGAAGATCCTTGAACAAAACAAAACCAGTCGTATTCCTCAATTTCCAATTTTTTTTGAATAACTTTAGATAATGTCGAATTAAGATCATTTACTGAGCCTTTAACTCCTCGGTTGTCATAGCGATCCAACAATCAGCGCCATGTCCAATTCAATCTGCATTCAATACCAACCAACCCTTCTCATCTGAAATGGATTGGACATCTAGCTGAATGAGATAACAATCATTTTAGAGAAAAAAAAAAGATAAAAAGTAAAATATAAAAAGAAATAAAGACATTTTAGCAACATGCTATCTTAACTTTCAAGATAGTCCCAAAATTGCTTGACAGTGGAGCAATAATACGATCAAAATGTATTAAAAAGGCCATAAAATCAAGAAGATTTAAGTTTTTTCTTTCAACGAGCAGAAAAAAGACTGGAGGGATGAAAGAAGGCGCTCCATGTTAGCTACGTATTTGCAGTCCGGGTGTAACATTTCAACATGGAGCTGTTAATAGAGTCAACACACTCTGCACAGGTTTAGTGGGAGAAAGATGTATATGAGGAATGTCAGAGTGTCAAAATACTTTCTATTTTTTTGCACTCACAGCAATATACGGATTATATTCCCACATGTGGGTGCATTTGTTGTTTATAAATGTGCTTCCTCATTTACTTCATTAAGAGATCTGTTCAAATGGAGTAGACAATACCCTAAAGAATGTGGAGGTGTAAGGGAAATGCCTTTAGTGTGTCAGGAGCTTTTTAATAGCATGATCTTGTTGTGAGACAAATAAGATTTAGAGATTATCAGCAACAAAGATGACGACTAATCGCTGGATTTGCGGAGGGGAATGCCTGAAAATCCTTTGATTTGCCAATGGGGTTTCTATGGGACTCCATAGAGTCGGGTTGGTTTTTAGAGTGGTGGGATAGTACAAAAATAGTAGAGGAATTCTGCAATTCACCTAAGCATTGTTATTATGATTGCCGTATCTAATGATTTGAAAATGTTGTTGTTTATGAAGTGAAAAGAATATATTTTGCTTTTAACTATGAACAAGTATTATTTATGGCTCTGCCATAAAGAAGCAGACAATGTAATAGTACAATCCTATCAATTAAACACAAAACTATGGGGAGATTAGGGCTTAATCTCTGTCTCGAGGGAAAAACTAAATTACAAGACAAATAAAAGAGGAAAAGGGAGATCGGTAAATGATATATTATTCAGTGTTTAGCAAGAATTTACATGAGAAATTAATCAAAAAAGCAATATATACGAAAGTGAAATATTCAATTTGGAACTCTTTCAGTGGTGCCTTAAAATACACATTTTCATTCTTTTTTTAAAAATGTGCTTGTCATGACAAGCACATTTTTTTTTTCTTCTCCCTGCTAACAATGATGTGGCCATTTCCAAACATGCCAAAACAATCTTCCGCGGCATTTGCATTGCTACTAGCAATGGCATTTGGGGATTAAAAACAACACAAAACCTGAGATAATCCCCATAGCTCGCCCGCACCCTTATGCATGGGAACTGATTAACGCCACTTTCAATTTAGAGGGGAAGATGAGGTTTTGCACTAAGAAAAAGAGGGGGACAAATAATTACCCCGCCACGATATGAGGAGCCATCTTTTTGGGGTGGGGGGCTGCTGGTGGAATGATAGGCGAGAGCGTGCGTTTAGGGGGTTTGAAAAAGTGTTTCTTTGGTTTGTATATATGCAAAAATGGCTGAAGTGGGTAATGGAGCAGCGAGGTAAGAGGATTAAGATCAGTATTGGGTCAGGAATGATAGTGAGGAGAGGGGGGGGGGGACATGCTTGGACAAAAGAGATGAGTAACAGAGAAAAGAACGTGGGCAGAAAGAGGAGAAAATTAGACTGGCTGATTTGAGATGGGGAATATGAAAATGGACAATAGCCCCTCCTCCCTCCTTCCCCATTTTGTCACAGTCATCTCGTTTTAAGGAGCCAAAGACTTCACTTTAGACTCATAAATGATCATTGAGGATCACTGCCCACCAGATTAGGAGCTCCTGCCAAAAAACTGATACCAGGGAGGCTGATTGGAGAGGCCATTTTGCACCAGGGCAAATTCCTTACAGGATCCGGTGGGGTTGAGTGGGGGGGTATAATGTCCTGCCACTCCGATCCCAACGGTGAATAATAATGATAGTGGTGCAGCTGCGAATATTAATATTTAGCATCGTCCAAAAAAAATAGTGGAGTGATGGGATAGCTGGCAAATTTTAGGGCTTTTGTCATTTCAGACTAGATGGGAATGTACCAAATGATGGATTTATGGCTCAAGTCCTGTTGGTTTTGGTTTAATTTCTGGGTCACTTCCTGCTTGTTGATTTGGGGGAATTACCAGGTCACCTTTCGCTCACTTTTTAGGTGAAAAAAAATGACCACCATGAATATCACATAGCTGTCACACTGATAAGTTTTTCCCTTATTTCATAAGTTTTTTTTAATCATTTCAAATTGTGTACACCATATAACAACTTTTGCACAGGACATTTTTTAAGTAAGAAAATATGTGCCGCATTGCATTTGGATGTTTTTTTTTTTAAATCGCTCAGTGAGGGGAGAAATTGACCAAAGTTGACAAGAATGATATTAGGAGTAGTGTCATTTTCTTTCATTTGATCACCCAACACAGATTTGGGTTCTTTTTTTTTTCTCTTTTCCCCGAACAAGTTGACAAACTTTTTCGCCTTCTGCGCAGAAGCCTCCGTGACCCATTTTGGAGCTTAAAAGCGTGCCTTTGGCGGCTGAGCAGAATGATCGGAACGCCTCCCCGACCCGCACGTCTCTCTTTTAGCCAATTAGCCACCATCACAGGCTCCGATTCAGCTCTGACTTGCCCGCCAAAGAGGCTGAGCCGTACGACCCTGGACCGCACGGAGGCAGGCACGCTGCCTCCCGCCCGTCCCAAGTCTTAATTCAGACACTTTGAAGTATTTTGGTCCGAGGTGAGGAGGCACTCAATCAATTACGAATAAAATAATCTCCTTATGATATTTCAAGGTTTCTCCAAAAGAGGAGGAGGAGGAGGAGGGAGGAAAAGATTACGGACGCCAAATCACTCTCTCTACTGCGTCTAATGTGACAGGGAGAGAATCAGCTGGGACGACGGCGGGAAATTAAATAAGAAAAAAAAAAAGATTACCTTTAAGTGTGTCACCTCCCAACACTGCTGGCAAATCTCGAACCTGATCCATAAGCAGGTGGCGACGGAGCTGTGGGAGCGAGAATGGATTATTGCAAGCTGTGTTGAAAAAGGACAAATGGTTGCTTAAAAAGCCCTTTACGTAGCACTGACAGGGAGCACACTCACACACTGTATAGATTTCAAATAAAGCCAGCAAAAAGACAAAAAAAGGGGCAGAAAATTAGACCTTGCAGGTTCACAGAGTATCGGTATTGTAAATGTTGCCTTTGAAAAGATTATAATGTATGAATTTTGTTGAATTTATACAGGGTATGTGCTGTGGTAGTTTGCAAAAAAACATAATTTACATTAAAAACGCAAATATAGGCAATCTATTTTGACTATTCTTTAAGTACAGTGTTCCCTCGCTACTTCGCGGTTCAGCTATCGCGGACTCAGAGCTTTGCGGATTTTTTTTGTAAAAAAAAAATACAAATATTACATTGAAACAACATATTTTACAGTTTTTTTTGTTATAACATGAATTTCACTCTCTACCCGTATTCTATATGGTGTACTGTATACAGGGGGGTAAAAAATATATATATATATTTTTTTTTTAATTAAAAAAAATAAATAAAATGTTTTTGGGGAATTTTGGAAGCATTTTTGAAGGGGAATCCCTACTTGGCGGAATTTCACTTATCGCGGGTGGTCCCGGTCCCCATTAACCGCGATAAGCGAGGGAACACTATTACCTACTGAGTTTTTACCCTCTAAAAACTGAATTTTGAAAAGATTCACATGTCATACATTTTTTCTTTTTCCCGTTGGCGAAAGTTGTTTGCGCCGCTGCGAGCCAAACCATCAGCACGCATTGATCGCTCGCCATCATCCTCGCCGTCTACCTGACGACCGCCGCTAATTCCCCCCTTATTCGTTTTCCCTTCCTCGTCCGAGATTGAGCGGGTCGGAGGAGGAGGAGAAAAAAAAATCAATAATGGAACCAAGTGGGGAAGGGGCAGGGGTCAACGAGGTTCTTGACAAGTGTGTCGGGGGAAGGAAGCGGCGAGAGAGTTTCTCCCCGCGTCCGTAAGGAGTGGTCAAAAGAAAGTGTGTGGCCAAAGGCTTGGTGGGTGCATGTGTCAGACTTGTCGCCGATCAAATTTATGAGCATTGATCCAAATGTGGCTGTGTGTGAGATGGTGATGAATGGATGTGGTGCTTTGGATCACGCTGGAATCTGACAGGGGTGAGGAGTCATCATATAAAGACCATTATTGGACAAACAAGCCAGGAAAGCAAATGAAGGAGACCCAAGGGGGGCCTGTGGGGGTCCCAAATTAGGCTGGACTGTGTATGTAGTGCCATTGACGGCGATAATCATCCAAATATTTTGGCACGGGAGTCAAAATTATAGCTTATAAAGATAAGTGGTGTCAAAGATGAGTAATTAATGATTTTTTAGTATATTACCTAATATTTTTTATTTTATTTAATCATTATAAATTGATAAGATAATAATAAAGCATTACATGCCATGTGTAAAAACAAGATAAAAAATCTAATTAGACAAGAAAATCAAAGCATTGTGAGATAAATACATAGAAATTAGTCAAAATTATAGCTAATAAAGATAAGTGGTGTCGAAGATGAGTAATTCATCATTTTATAGTATGTTACCAAATATTTTTTCTTTTATTTAATCATTATAAATTGATAAAATAATAATAAAGCATTACATGCCATGTGTAAAAACAAGATAAAAAATCTAATTAGACAAGAAAATCAAAGCATTGTGAGATAAATACATAGAAATTATTCTAGTTAAGTAAATCTTACCATTCTGTCTATTGGCATCCATAATAATTGGTTTTTTTTTTTACTTGTAATCTGGTTGAAACTGTTGAGTGAATAATTAAAAAATAATAAAAACTCAATATTCAAGGCTTTCCATTGGCTAATGAATTTCTAATTCCAAAAGTTTTGTGTTTTTTTTCCCCTCCAATGTATTAAAATAGCAGGGCTACTACCCAATAAATAAATAAACATTTCCCGAAGCCTTATTGACCGCACGCAAACATGCTCAATGTTCTTTTGTTAATACCTATAATCATCCCCGGCGTACAGACGAAAAACAACTGAAACTTATCCTTCTTCTCGATACATTACTCTGTAACTAATGTCAATTAGCGTCGGCGGACTGTACGGCCAAGCGCCGGCGTGGCGAGCGGAGAATAAAAGAAGATGAAAAGTGGCAAAAATCCATTTGCAATTTAAATGGAAATGTAATGAGGCGGCGTGGCAGTGAATTAGTCTGCTGATCAATTGGTCAAGTCAAGCACAAATAGGTAAACAAACAAATCTATTAGCCTCCTGCTCCACCTCCTCCCCGCTCAAGTCGCAAAGTATTGGAGGATCAGCCAGTGAGTGTGTAGTGCGCTCTCACCAGGAGGCTCCTCCAACAAACACATGCTTCAAGTGCTCAATGCACAAGTGTAAACATACACCCACACCCACACACACCCACACAAACACACACCCACTGTTACATAGACCCCACTGTGAGTGCCCTTCCCAGCTTGTTACACACATAGTTAAGCCCAGCAAGGTTCTTTACAGAAGCAGTGGAGAGAGTCCAAGTAGTCACTAGTCACAACAAAGTTCTAAGGACTCTGCCCTAATCCATTTTAGTTAGTATTCTAAAGCTGGAATCCCCTTCCCAAAAATAAGAAATAAAAAACAGGTAAGGATATTATATTAGTAAGTGGTCATGTTTTTTTGGGGGGAGATTTTTCTTGTTTAGAGTATTAAGAGGGAAAATTATTTGTTGATAGCTCATTCACTGGCATTGATGGCGTCCAATCCACCTGAACTGGGTGGGTTGGAGGCAATAGGGTTGCCAAATAATCCGTGCAAATGCTTGATTGCATAGAACAACAATTTAGATATATTAAAATAAGTACAGTTGTTGTTTTTTTGGAGATTTTCTTTGTTTGGGGGTTATGTAGCAAGCATTTTTTTTAGCTTATTCATTGCCATTGATGTCCAATCCACTTTACCTCAGAGGGATGGCAGTACAAGGCTGGCTAATATTCAAGTCTGCACATTAGCTAAAGAATTGTTTTGCTGGAATGGTCCTTTTTGGAGGTTATGTTTTCAGGAAATCGTTTTTGGTAGCTTATTGACTGTTGTTGATGACGGTTAGATGTCCAATTGACTGGAATTGGGAGGGTTGGCATCAATAGGGCTAGCTAATGGTCGAGTCCACAGAAGGATGTTACATTAGCCATGTTTTTTTTGGTGCAAATTTCTTTTTTGGAGGTTGTGCAACAAATAAATGTCTTTTTTTTGTCAGTCAGTAGAGCTCACAGAATAACTAGTTTTTTCTAACTGATAGGACTGGCAAATGGATTGGACGTCTGTGGCAGTGAATGGCAGCCAATGTTGTAGACGGAGAGATATGTTGGATTGTAAAATGTCTTTGCACATGTCCTTGCCCTCAAAAGCTAAGGGTAATATCCTCCCCTGCTTCCAAAGTGGAGATGGAGGCACTTTTCTCTGTTCGTTGAACATGCAGGCGCCATGAAATCACTTTGGAAAGAAATGCTGAAGCTGTCAAGCTAGTCTCGTGTCACCATGTTATCATAACAAAAGCACAATGTGTTTAAATGAAGCCATTTCAATGTTGTCCTTGGGAAGATTCTTTGACATTTGATGGAAAGTGCCACCTTTTTCTGGGATTTCCAATCAGCCGTGGATCAAATGCACAATTATTTATTGATCAAATATATTATTCTCATTTTTGTAGTCCTCAATGTAAACAGATGTAATTTTTATCTGGAAATGCGGTTCACAAATGATTGTTAAACAAAAAAATGGTTTGTTTTTACGCGCATATCTTTTTGTTTCTTCCTACAATTACAAAATGAAACATCAGCATACTTAAAGATGTCGACCTGCATATCGAAAATAAAAGACTACAAACGAGGAAACATCAGGTTAATACAGGATGAAGAAAAGATGCAGAGGAAGAAGAGAAGAATCTTTTTAAAGAACGCCATTTGTAAAACAAGGAGTTTTGATCCAGATTATAGGGCAACAATGCCACAATCCCTCATGTTCATTCCTGTAATGCGCTGTGAAGAAGAGGATTTCTACTTTATTGTGAAGGAATGCATGGAGGCTGTCTCCGTCGCTGTCTGCCCGCCTATTTAGGAAACATTTCCCTCCTCCTGAGGCCAGGTGTAATCCCTGCATGGTGGAAGCGCCGACGCCTTCAGCCAAATGCTCCTCATCAGCCTTATAACGAACGCTTCAAGTATTTCCAGTTGTACCACCGGGGGGAAAACTCCCTCAATCCCATCTCAAGCTTTCTTCCATATTCGACTGTTGCTGCTTTTCTGAAGGGGTCTCTGTCCTTTTCCAGCAACAATGAAGGGATTCTCTAAATTGCCTCTAATGACTTCTAAATAGACAAGCTAGATGTACTCTAGAATTAATATCTTTTAATATTAACAACACAGCAACTCTGTTATATTAACACTTATGGTGCTCATTCAAGAAACAACTTTATGCATTCATTTTTCAAACTGTTTATCCTCAAAAGGGTCACAGGGGGTCCTTGAGTCTATCCCGGATAACTACAAGCACCAGGCTAGTGATAATCGCATAAAGACGAACAACCATTCATGTTAGTGGCAATTTAAGAAAATAAACGAATGATATAATTCTAGTTGAATATAGATAGCCTCAAAAATTCCAACCACTTACAGATAATACAGATGATTAGATACACTACCTTAAAATTTAAGATGTTTAATCTCAATTCAAGAGTAAGACAACTCCTCTTAAAAACCACTGACTGCCAGATATGCTTTTACTACTCTTTTTTGCATAGATTTCCCATTGTAAGGTTAAAACGGAGAGACAACAAATCTATCATCTGCATCCCAGTGGAATTATAAATTGAAAAAAAACTATACAAGAAGGCATTGGGTTTCAATGTACATGACTTACTAGAGTTAGACTTTGGACCAGCAAAACAAATCTTAACATCGTAAAAAACACCTGTCAACTTCGGCCTATCGCGATAATAAACGGTACAAATGGTCAGTCAAAAATGTTCCCCAAAGTGGACGTAGTGGTCAATCAATCAGTTGGACGACTTTTGTATGCACAAAATTCAAGATTCTGTAGATATCACTGTATGACGCTGAGAGCTTGACTGTCTGGGTACATTGCTTGCTGACATGCTATATTTGTATATAGGTAATAGGTGTTGTTATACAGACACATGCTGGATTCAGACCGTCAGCTATTGGACGTCTATCACTGTCGACGGCAAAGACAAACGACCATTCAATATCAGCCCTCCCATTGCCAATCGAATTGACATCTCTCGCCATCAGTTGAAGTGAAAGAGTTAATTGCCACAACTATTTGCTTCATTAGCGCTGTTAGCTCTATTGCTAATGAACAGGGTCAAGCTACTTCATTGATGATAATTGGCAGAGCTAACGTGCCGGATCCAATGATTTTGACACTTTCTATAGATTTGCGGACTACGACGGCGGAATGGACAATAAGACGCGAGACAATTTTCCTTTTTTTTCTGGTCCTCGAAGTGCCGCCGGCTTAAAAGGAGTAAGCCCTCAACTTTGGGAAAGTCATCCGTGGCTTACCGTGTAGCAAAGCAGATACAGTGGGATTGTTTGGAAAGTAAGACAGATGTTGGAGAGGAAGTGAGAGGATTGCCCTGACGGCTTTACATGGACAGAGAGAGTTTCCCCACCACTTGACGAGATTGCCTTAATTGAGGGAAGACGCTAAGTAAGACCAAGAGCCACACCTGAGTCCAAAGGCATTAGGAAGATTAGCCCAAGAATGTGGAGATTATCTTTAAGTGAGTCTAATGCCTATTTTAAACATTGGAATCGGTGGGGGGGGGGGGGGGGGTGGGGGGAGAGAGAATTAGCAATTACTTTTACATAGGTTTTACTGGTGGTGGGGTTTTTTTTGTTGGATTAAATCAACAACAAGCAACAGTTACACTATTGATCTACTCTAGTTTTGGTCAACTAGAAGATTTGACCCATCAGTTAGTGAAAGACAAAAGATAAGTAGGCTGCTTGAATTGTGGACAAGTTGGAAAATTAAATGTTTAAAAAAGTAGTTCAATATGATACATTAGGAGCAGAACTCAAGGCCTGAGAACTAGATTTATTCTGCTATATTATTTTCTTATGGGTCAGGAAAGTCAATAAAGTGCATTGTGGCTTCTTTAAATAAATATCAATACAATTTTGGGGTGACCAATCATTAAAAGGAAAAAAAAAATCGAAGTACTTGAAAATAAATAATATTTACAGTTAAAAAATGAAATAGATTTTTAAAAAGATAAGATTTACCTGATTTAGTGTGTTTAAATGATTACTTCTTATTCCAACATTTTGATTGCTGCCAACCCTCCCAGTCCAAATGGATTAGACCTCAATTAAAATTAAAATTGCATTTGCCTATTTTTGTACTAAAAAAGGTTCAATTCACAAAATTGAAACACAAATTAATTGAATACATATAGTACATATTCAATTTCCATAACTAATAAAATGCAATTAAATCAATTTTGATGTCCTACAAAGGAAGCTAATTTGTAATATTTGATAAATCCCAAAAGTTGACGAAACCCTGAGCGCATCCTGCATATCTGACACTATTATTGGTCTCCTGCAGCAAACTTGAAGCCCCCCCCCCCCCCCCCCCCCCCCAAATGATCTCACCTTTCTCTTCCACCCAACTCTTGTTCTCTCACCCTTTCTTTTTACGGCATCTCTACTTTTTTGGGGGGGTTCTCTTTAGGTGGATTAAGGCAGAGGGGCTTTTGTTTAGATAAAGCGAAGGATTAGGGAGAGATTTGCCCCCATAAAGTTGTGGGCTTGATGGGCCTTTTATCCCCGCATGTCCCTAAAGCTGTGTTGCCTCTGGATTAGGACAATACAATGGGGCCCCTTGTGCGGAGGGATGTGGGCCAGGGGAGAGAAAGAGAAGAGCCCGGGCAAGAAAAGAAAAAAAGAAATGCGACAGAGGAATTGAGACGAGGCAGAAGTGAAGGAAGGAATTGATGGAGGAAGGGGCAGGGGGGGCGGTCCTTCAACTACTAGGGCCGGGGTGTCAAACTCAATTTGGTTCGCGGGCAACATTAATGCAGACTTCTACGTCTCATGTGGGACGGACCTTTTTTTTTTTTTTTACCAAAAAAGGTAACCTACTGGCAGACATTGATTGGTCACCCCCTGGTAAAAATGGATAGGATGTCTAGTGTCGTCAATGGCAGTGAGATTCCCAGTTAAAATGATTCGTAGTCAATGGGAGGGAGGGAATTAATTTTGCCTGACTTCACTGTGATTTTAGGATACTTATGGGACATCTTCTGTAAAATGTGGGAACATTTTCTATTGCTTTTGGGCAAATTTTTGGGCTAATTCCAGTGTTGGTTGCTTTTTTTTTGGCATTTCCAGGAGACTTCTTGTTGGTTTTGGGGGTTTTTAAAATGCCTTGTTAACATAAGAAATGAAGCAAAGTGCATTAATGCACGCATTTCAAGGAGATATCACAAAATTATTGCTTAAAAGCGCCCCTGAAGAAAAAATAAAAGCTTTTAATTTTCTAATGTACAATATAAACGAGCTAAAAAAAAGGTCCGGCAGATCCTTTTGTTTGACACCAACTTTGAACTTGTTCGAATAAACGGAGGATTCAGCGACGGCGGCCTAAATCAATTTGGCTACAGCGCCTTGAAAAATAAATAAAGGCTACGGGCAGCTTTCTTACTGCTAAAGTGTGCTAATAATGCGTCAAGGAGGCAGCTCAAGGCAAATTGCTTAGGAAAAGAAAGGCGCCCCCGCAAGTCGTCCATTTTGAAGCACACATCAAAATGATTAATTGCCGCGGGATGAACAGATGCTGAAATACCCTTGAATGGTGCCGCCGAGGCCCGCTCTTGCAGGATTGGGCAAACTAATGTATTCATGAAGTTGCGGAAAAATCATTAAGGCTATTAATTAGCTATTAGGAGCATCATTCAATGGACGACGTGTTAAGAGTGGTCTGGTGGAATGTCTGACGGACGTTTTATGGGAACATTTGGGCTTGGCTCATTTTGGAAAGAGACAAAAAAAAAAGTGTGCTCTTTTGTTTACATGTCGGGGGAAATGGCTTGAAACTTTTGAAAGTCAGTTTCCGGGAGAGATGGAATGGATTGGACGGCTGTTGCCATCAATGGTACGGAAACATGACTATTCAATGCCAGTTTGAAGGAATTGGACGTACGTACAGTATTTTGTTTTAATGCAGTAACATTGGTAAAAAGGAATTTTTCGTAAAAGTATACAATAGGTCGCAACCTCGTAAATTCGTGCATAAATGTCCCGCCCCACCATCCAATTTTACATATATGTATGACAAGAATATGAAACAAATCTGAAGCCACACCCCAAAAAAAGACATAGGAAGTCCGCCATTTTGGTTTGAAGTTGCGATGAACTAAAAATATACAATTGGCACGTTTTCAAAAAGTCATCTAGTTTCACGTTACACCACCAAATTCTACTTCGACTATCATAAGTACACACACCAAAAAGTTTGGAGAACTGATAACTAAAACAACAACGAAAGTCAGCCATTTTGGAACAGGCATTTTTTAGTCTATACATCTCAAAAAGACAAAACCTCAAAAGGGGAAAATAAGCTTTTGGTATTTCTCTCAGTTGTGGGTCTTTTTTTTCTAGAAACGCATCACCACAGGGGTAAGGCCAACTGTTTTGGGGACATTTAAACTGGTCAGCTCTCGCTGCTCTTTAAGGAGCTTTGGGTGGAGAGGCGCTCAGAAGAAACTCTTTCTCGCTTTAATTGCTTTAGAGACGCTCCTTACAAAGAGACAGTGGCCAGATTTACCTCCCGTTTAAGTTCTTATTTCCATTGGTTCACAAGTTAATCCTCTTTTTTCTCGTGGAGAGTGAGCGAGAGAGCAAGAGAGAGAAAGAGAGAGAGAGAGAGAGAAAAGGGGGAGAGAGAATTACAGAGATGAACTTTGAGTGAAAATCGATTATAAAAATGGTCAAGATCAATAAATATAAATACACTGTCAAAAAATTCTATTCCAAACAAGTTTGTTTTCCTAATATTGATCAAATGATATATAAAAGAGTCATTAAGAATGAGTTTTAATCGCAAAATATTTTCATTGATTTAAATTATTGTTTATTTCTGTATTTGACGACCTATAATAAGATATATAAAATATATTAAGGGAAAATGTCCTTTAAATTAGGTTTGAACACATCCCAAATTCCACATTTAATGCTTGTTGTTCCTCTAATAAACCAAATTATTTGATAAAAACTCAATTTAAAAAAAAAAATAATCACCCATGCAAAGAGAGTAGAGTTATTCCCTAAAATAATGTATTTCAATTCTCATGACTATGTAAATGCATTCTTCTAATCCACAAAATAGGCAATATCAATCTAAAAAATGATAGTTTGAAATGACCGGATATATTTTCCAAATAAAAACCTAGCAGCCAAACTAATTGTTCTCCCATCGTCACTTTGGCCTTTTTCCGAGAATGTCTCCACAAGCAAAAATATGCAAGCCTCTACATTAAAAGGCTACTTTGCGCTGCCCTTAATTCCCAACCTAAACGGTTTTGCTCCGGGAGAAGAAATCCCCCCCTCACACCCCCAGCAAAAAGAAGGAGAAGAAGAAGAAGAGAAAAAAAGCCTTCAAGAAGAGAAGGGCATTATTGCCGTAATCCTCTTACCCGCAGTCATTTTAAGACAGGGGTTTTTGGCGGCTGAGGTGGCGTCTCGTCTTCCCTCTCCCATCCCAAATCCTTCCAGGAGACTCACTGGCTCGCTCGCTCGCTCGCTCGCTCTCGAAGGCAGCCGGTGCAAATGCAACCAAAATTGCGCACCGCTGCTTCCTTCCCATCACCAAAAAGTACATTTGAATGAGGGAAAAAAATGGCTAATATATTTCTTATTTAACCTCTTATTGCCCGAATTTGCAATGGACAAATATAGATGAAAAATTGGAGGAATAGCTTGTAAAAATTGAATTCTATACAAATAATATAGAAAGTGAAATTGAGAAAATACAGCTAAAGATGAGGAAATGCTAAAATAAATGAAGCCATGAAAAGATGAAAATAAATACATAAGTCATTCTTTCATTTTTCATATCACTTTTCCGGGGGTGCTGGAGCCGGCCAATTGCAGGGAAATAATTATTTATTCAAATTATTGTTTTGAAAAATGACCCGATTAGAGGGGGAGGTTAATAAATAAATTCCTTTTATTTTATGAAAATGTCTATTTCTTTTTCATGGCTTTAGTATCTCTTGATTTTCCCATTATATAAAGATTTTTAATATATATTTATTTAAATTATAATTATTACATAACTGTAAATATTCCCTATTTGTTTTTAAATGAACCATGTTAACTGTAAATTTGGGCAGAGAGAGGTCAACTTGATAGCTACCATTGACGACTATAGACGTCCAATCTATCCAGTTCAAAAAAACAAAGTAAGCAGAAGAAAAACAATTATGCCTTTGCAAAATGATTCCAAGTTGCACATTGATTGACGTCCCGAGTGGCCAATCACAAAGCAGGAGGCTCCTTTATAAAAATCCCTCCTCCTTTCAGTGCCACACGCAGAGAGCTCGCGTCGCGCCCACTGTGGACTTGAGACCAGATAAGACACGCACGAAAGCCCGCAACACTTAGCGTGGAAAAAGACTTCCGCTGTGACAGACAGCTGACTCGCATTAAAAAAAAGGTAAGCGAACAGCATCGCATTTGGCCATTTCACCTCGAGTTACGAACTTTCACTAAGACTTGGTTTGTTTTCAAAGTCCGAAGTGACTTTCTAAACAGTGCAGCTTTTAATTGCGAAAAACTGGTTCCTGTTTGCGATTCGTGTTTTGGGAGTTGTAAGTAAAATTAATTTAATTTTAAAAAAAGGCAAGTAAGGTGCTTGAATCACGTGATTCGTTTCAGACAATTGATGGTGTTTTTTTTAAGTTAAAAGGACAAAACAAAAATATTGACATATGCATGCATCATTGCAGAGAATTATTTTTTTCAATTTATGTATGGTGATATTTATGTAAAAAAAGTATCATTTCGATCTAATCAATGTAAGATGTTTTCAAATGACCATTTTAATGACAACCCACTAAGAAAATGCACTTTAAAAAATATGTTGGTCCAAAGTCCCTCATGCAGATTAAAAAATACATGAGAATAAATGCAAGCGTTCAGTAATATTAAAGTTAAAGCCCTGAAGAATTTTAATCAAATAATATGTTTAGTCAATTACATTGTAATAGCATTAAATTATGATGTTTATTCGATTCCAAAAAGATTTTCATATGACTTCCAATTGTATTTTCTTCCATAAAACAATTTAAATGAACCGTTTTTTTTAAATTACGTTTGAAAATATATTCTTAAGGGGAAAAAATATTTGAAATTGACATATTATTCGCCTGATTTTCTATATATATTTTTCGTTTTCCTTAAATAAGTGTTTTATCAAATAGTCAATAGATTCTATATATTTTAAATAGCAAGGTCCTAAAAGGCCTTTTTCAATTTAAGATCTAAAGAACGAAGAATTATTCCACTTTACAACATTCAAATCTTAAACAACTTTTCTATTCCCCCTTTAAATGTGACGTCACATTCCCCAATCCCACTTTCACATTCAAATACCAAGATGAATTTATCATCTGCCATCGACGGCTATAGACGTCCGACTTTTTTTTGCTCCCAGCTCAAATAAATTTGACGTCCATTACCGTCCATGGCATCCAATAGGTTGTCCCGTCCCCGTGCGACCGTGGTGAGCCCCTAACAGCTTGTCCGAGCCCCCGGGGTTGCACGGCGCTATCAAATTCCATTTGTCCTCATTTATCCGGATCAAAAGCCTTGCAACTGTACATGCCAATTTCCATAATGACAATTTGCAAATCGAAGCATCGAGGACCCCCCGTAGCAACGAACATACCATTGGTCAAAAGCCATCCCCAAAAATGTACATCCGTTCAATCCCATCCCAGAATTAGCACCATACAGTCAGTTTAAATAGTAAAAAAAGGCCTGTGCATGTGTCAGCGTTGATGATAAATGGGGGCCCTTTTGCAGTCGAAACCTATTTGCACTTCCATTAGACGGGGAGCCAAATGGGGATCAACGTGCATATTTTTACCCGCAGAGAAGCCATACATCTCCGCCAAAATGTTGGCCGGGGGCGATGGGATAAGAGGCCGCTAGAGAGGGGAGACGAGGAGGGCTAGGGTGGGGTGGGGGGTATTGCATGGGATACTTGCGGGGGCACTCAAATCAAATACTTGAGGGAGGAAAGTAAATGTTTAGCCAAGCACCTTCTGTCCCGACGAATTAAACTACTCCCCGCTGGCATTTGATCACATTCATCATCACGCAGTCTGCAAAGAAGTTCCACAATAATAAAATAATTTAGATGACTTATATTATGTATGAGGGTGTGTATACGTATTGCCATTTAAAATAACTATTACTATATTGTGAATTATTACTATTAGGTATTTTTTTTACAAATTTTGTAGCTGGGTATGATGACAATTAGGCTTTTGTTGAGTCAATGACGATGACAAAGCCTATGTCCGATTATTGTTATTATATTATGAATGTGGAATTGACAAAATATGCAGGACTATGGTAATAAATCTATTTTTAAATGAATGTATAAAGTTGTTGATATGCAATCATTGGATAAAAATTGCTTTGGCTAAATGTGTTTTTATACATTTTATATATTTTATGTGAAATATACGAGTGTAAATGAGGAAACTATGTTTTACAAACGTAAATATTTACAAGGGGTGCATCAAAAATTCGTTTTTTATAAATGATGTATTATAATAAATCAAATATTTCATTGAAAACTCAGTAAACATACATAAAAGTTACATTATATATAATCGAATAATTATTGTTACACTCATTTAAACCAAATGTATCGAATAATTTCAATTTTTAAAAGGTTGCATTTGCTTTAGATGCTGAAAAAAATACACATTTTCATATTAAACTATCTGTAAAAGGAAAAAAACGAGCCAAACGAAAAAGATAACAAATTTGAGCATGTGTGGGGCCCCTCCTGCCACTCCTCCCCTCCTCCCTATTAATACTCCTATTAATACATATCTAATCGTGCCCTCAAGCAACCTATCTAACACTGAAAGGCGACACCAAAGCAGAATGAAGCATCTGCCCATCCACAACCATTCATACAACGACCTCAAAAGGCGTCACCATAGCAAATCATTTTAAAATGTAGAAATTAATCAACGCCTTTTTAAAGCAAATCTTTTCAATAGGGATTTGGCTTCCAGGGGATCGCATTCATGAATAAGGCATCCGTCACGGTTCATTACGGCAACGAGTGGTAATTGCCCCCAATTAAAACCCCTTTGTATAATTAATGGAACGAGCAGAGCGATAATTGGATGTTAATGGATAACTCGTTCGACATTAACACGCAGGGTGGGCTTCCCAAGATGTCATAAAGTCGCAAAAATATGTATTTTTCTCTCCCCCAATCCAGAATGCAGCACTACGGCGTGAACGGCTACTCGTTGCACGCCATGAACTCCCTGAGCGCCATGTACAACCTCCACCAGCAGGCGGCGCAACAGGCCCAGCACGCTCCCGACTACAGACCCTCCGTGCACGCGCTCACCTTGGCGGAGAGACTTGCTGGTAATTGAGTACACGATGTATAAACATGTATGAATGCATATATAAGCGGTTGAACTCCATTTATGCTGTGGACGGCAGTAGATGTCCAATTCATATAACTGTAAATGGCCAAAAATCAGCAGAAAGCAACCAACACAGCCCAGAAATCCCCCAAATCAATAGGTAATGATCCAAAGAGATGACCTCTCACTACCCTAAAATGACAACAATATACATCCAATTCACTTAAAGTGCATTAACGCCATTGACGGAGATAGATGTCAAACCCATCTGAAACTGGATTGGACCTCTCTCAGCGTCAAAGAAGCAGTTTGCTTGCGTACGTGCGCAATAAAAGTCGCCGTGTTTTGTCTTTCCAACGGCTGCGCATTTCAAGACATCATCCTGGAGGCTCGTTACGGCTCGCAACATCGCAAACAGCGCCGCAGCCGCACGGCCTTCACCGCCCAACAATTGGAGGCCCTGGAGAAGACCTTTCAGAAGACGCACTACCCCGACGTGGTGATGCGCGAGCGGCTGGCCATGTGCACTAACCTGCCCGAGGCTCGTGTACAGGTAAGCCCGTAAAACATACTTCCTTAAGTACGCAAAGTCACTACTTTTTGCACCTACATAGTTTCTAAACTACTATGATGATGAATTTTTTAAACAATGAATTCTACATAGGTACTACACAAATACAGGTGATACGTATTGGTGAATAGAGATTAAGAAAATTGACCACCCAGCGACCCAAGAATGGAAAAAAAAGGAATTATCAAAATAATTTTTTATCCCATGAGTTTTCCTGTTTCACATTTACCGGTAAAACGAAATATTAAGTAAAATGGATATGATGGAATTTTTTCCCCACAATATAGTTTTATGCCACATTTACAATTGATATTTGACGTTTCCAGTAACTTAAACTTCATGTATTGAAATGTAAATACGCAGCTTATTTTTAGTCTATTTTTATCTCATTTAAATGCTTTCACTTGAAACACTTTCATAGAACCACAAGCACTACAACTATTACCCCACACAAACAAACAGTGACATTTCATGTGCACAATGACTTAAAATATCCATCACTTGATGTTAGAATACCCCTTTTTTGTCAATCAACATACTGTATATATAATGCAATGTGAATTTGTTAAATGCAAATGTGATACACTTGAAAAAAAAGATGAATTCCTTACATTCTAATTCATATTTGAAGGTTTAAGCAGGGCTTGTACTATAAAACCATCAGACTAAACTAGACTGCAATCCTTGATTCAATTCTAGCTTTAAATTACATTAAAAAACTTCTATCTTAGTAATCAAAAAAAGTACTCACCCCTCATTTCTTGTTTTCATCTCTCACGGCTTATTTGTTGTTGTTGTTTTAGGTTTGGTTCAAGAACCGCAGGGCCAAGTTTCGTAAGAAGCAACGCAGCCTCCAAAAAGAGCAACTGCAGAAACAAAAGGAAACGAGCGATGAAGCGGGAGCCGAGAAGGAGGCCGCCACCGACGTCCACCCGGACCCCCGCTTACCTCCGTGCACCTCCGCTTCCCCGGAGACGGAAGGGCCGTCCGTCCCGCCGCCGGACGCCGAACTCAACGTGACGTCGGCCGAGCAGTCCGCCGGCGAGTCTGCGGCGGAAGATAACGGCACGGATAAGGAAGATGACAGAAAATGCCTGCCAGAGGAGATGCAAAATGAGCGAGAGGGGACACCCGTAGATGTTTCTTCACCTTGCAGACTCAGCCCCAAAGCAGGTGGGAACACGTAATCATCTATGGTCACTTTTAAGTGGATCCTTTCATTGTACTGCATTTGCATCCTCAATAATTCAATGATAATATAATAATTGATTCTTTGTGTTCAATTTGGGGGCTTTTGAAAATCTACAGTTGATTACATTTCACACAAAGCAACAAAAAATTCAAATGAAATGTTGATGTTTGCTGAGGAATTGCAGACATTTGAATAAAAACCCTTTTTGGGAATAAACAAAACGACATTTTTGCAGTGTATCGATTCAAATGAGCTGCTCACCCAAATCGAATTTGACCTCTAAACTGCAGCCATTTTTCTTCAAAGCTCCATTTTTAACATGGTTAGAAAACACGATTTAGGTAGTCAAAGTCTTGCTATGTATCAGACACAAAAACAAGGTTGATTTTTTTTAAGCTTGCGCTCAATCCCCCAAATTCCAAAATGAACCCAATTTTAAAACAATAATAGTTGTTTTCCTTGATCTGATAAAACTAAGAGAGGCAAGAAAATGTCTATTTTCTTCTCGGCCAACCCCAACAAATTCAAACAACTAAAGTGGACCTCAATTTTCCGACACAAAATCTGAGCTTTCCCCCTATAACTGTCCACCCTCCCCTTTTCCCAGACTCACCTCTGGTCTCTCCATCGGCGACTCCCTCGTCATCAAGCGGGGGCGGCGGCGGCGTCTCCCACTCGTACTCGTCATCCCCACTGAGCTTGTTCCGCCTGCAGGAGCAGTTCCGCCAGCACATGGCCGCCACCAACAACCTGGTGCACTACCCGGCCTTCGACCTGGCCGCCCCTTCTTCGCTGCCCTACCTGGGCATGAACGTCAACATGCCCCCGGCGCCTCTGGGCGCCTTGCCGTGCCAGTCTTACTACCAGTCCTTGTCCCACCACGCCCAGCAGGTGTGGAACAGCCCGCTCCTGCAGGCCTCGGCGGCGTCCGGATTGAGCAATCACAATAGCAAGACCACAAGCATCGAGAACCTGCGGCTGAGGGCCAAACAGCACGCCGCCTCCTTGGGATTGGACACCTTGTCTAATTGAGAGCTTCCAGTCGGGTAGAAAGTGAAAACCAGTGAGGGAGCGGAGACCAATCCGGTTTGGAACTGGAGGTGGAAAACCTGGAGGGAAGAATGTCAGAAGGAAGACACATTTTAAGAAAGTGAAAGACGATGACGGGGGATGTTTACAAGAACAATGTGAATTATGAGGCACTTTTAAAGGATGGAGAGAAGTGGAGCCCTACACATGACATGGTTGATGACAGTTTTTAAAGACAAAAAAAGGCGGGGTTTAAATTGGCAGGTTGTGGGTGCAGAATCGAAATCTAAAATCTCAGTTTTTCTCTATCAAATCCATTTTTCTTGACAGTATTTATCTGTTAACACATAATTTGTGATGACAAAATACTATTGTGTAGCCAACAAACATTTTAATGGATTTGATAGTTAAAGTTTTTTCAATAAATACATTTGTGGCCACAGAACATGGACAATACTAACTTGTGGCTACAAAAAAACCAATTTGCAATCATTACAGAAAGCATGAAATACTCATTTGTGGTGATATATCAATTATTAATGTCCCAATCAGACGCTCAGTACCAGTTTCGGCTATTTGTCAAGTATTGGATTTGGTGACCGATCCAAGACTGGGACTATAAATCAAACCACAAAGCAAATATGTGGCACTATTCCTCTTTAAAAACTAATGATAGTAACCAATAACTGTTTAATATTTGTCAACAGACCATTCTAATTTGTCATATACTACCTGTAATATTTTGACTGGTCTATCAGATCAGCAAAAAACTATCTTGAAACCCTGATAAAAGTGAAAAACAACATTTTCTCAAGAGATGCTATCTTACTTTGTTGCCACATATTAGTATTTTGTGCGCACAGGTTAGCATTTTGCTGTTTTATCGACTGTTTGTTGTAGTCAGAGTTAAATTTCCTCACCATATCATGTGTAGGACTCTATAAATGGAACTGTTGCAAAACGTACGCAACACATGCTGTATGTGAGATGTGAAATCATGTCATATTGTCCTCAACGGACACAAATAGTGACTAATTTATCAGTTTAATGGTCGGTGTTATGCCACTTTGTACAAAAGACTGGCTTGATAATGACTCTGTGATTTCAAGGATTCTATTCTCAGAGCATTTTAATTACATTTGGCTCCAGGGCGTGCGAAATAATGAACGTGGCTATAGTACCGGTTAAATGGCGATTGACGTTCGTTGCATTTGGACCTTTTATTGCCGTCAATTAATTCAATTAAAAGAGGAAATATGCTGCTCTTAAGTGAAAGCACTTCTGACAATTTATTGGAAATAGTCACCAGATTAGAAGGGGGAAAAAAACATGCACATTATTTTAAATATACAATTTAAATGTTTACGAATAAGGTAATATTAAAGCATTCTACTGTTGTATAGTTAAGGATTTTAGCTGTGAGAATGTATTTAGATGATTTTTTTTTAATTTTTCCGGTTCTACTATTTAAGTTGAGCTGTTGTCTGCCCTTTTGTCTTTGTCCACAAATTGGTCCAGTGATTTGTGATGAGTAGACAATGATATAAAATGTACAGAATATGTTTTCTTTCCTCTCCCTGAAAAGTAGACGTAGTATTGTCGTCAAATATGTACAAATAAAAAAAACTGCTTGAAAATGTGGATACTGAAGTTACATTTTTTACCCTAATAAAAACAAAAATCTTGACCCAAAATGAAATAAATTTTAAAAAAGGTTATAGAAACAAACAACTTTGTAAATGAAGGCCAAAACAAAGTGAATAATGACAATAATTCCAATTTTGGGCTCCCTTTGCGGAAACCAAGAAATTCATTAACACAGGGGAAGATGCCCCCTACTACAAATAATTTAGTGAAGCAGGCGCAAAAGGGAATTATTAAAAAAAATGAGCAATATAATCTGGAAAATAAAAAGTGCTAAACCCTCCCCAATGAATTAGCAGGCCATTATCCTGAAGAATGACGGCCTGGGGCGGTGATTATGCTGCTATTATATCTTTAACAGCATGGTTTGTCAAAACGCACACACACACACACCCTACTGCTAAACACACAACCACACACACACACACACACATGAAGGCAGCTCGTCTTTTCGACTAGTTTCCACAAAAGAAAATGTTCATAGTTGACCATTTCTTTTTGCAATGAGTCAAGTTAAATACATGCCCTACAAAAAAAAATAAACAAGCAAATTTAGACAATTTCGAGGTCACGTATTAATCTAATAATCAATTAGTTTACTTATGATAAAGAAAAAAATTGGTCCTCATCAAGTTTAAACTAAAAAAAAACCCAAAATCTAATTTGAAGCCAAAAAACAAACAAACACTAAATAAACGAGCTAACCAGATTAGCATCATAACACATCACCCTGACCTTGTATTGTTTCATGACTAAAATCCACATAGTTAAAAATAAATAAATCATCCAAGGGCATCCGGAATGCACCAATGATACAATAGCAGAGTGAAATGTCCTTGTTATCCACAGCCTGTCCGGGTGGTACAGGCGCAATTTTCTCCCACGAGGCCCGAGACCAGTTAAGGTAACATAATACTAGAGTCCTGAGTGTTCTCAAACACATCATACACACACACACGCCCGAGGGCTGAACAGGGATTGCTAGATTGTACTGCTGCAGGGTCAAGTGCCCTTGATGCTGGATCAGGCTGCTTATTTTCACCATTAAAGCTACACACACACAAAAAAAACCCAAACTCGCTCGCCATTTCAGGGGACACATTTAACAAAGACTAGTTTTGATTGACATATTTTACAAAAATCATAGTTTTGTTCAAAATTCAGACAACAGAATCCAAATATAATTTCATCAAATAACCTGTACTTAATATTGATGGCTTGAATATATAATGAGTGAGAATACAAGTATGATGATGAGGAATTGTTAACTGATTCACTGTCATTGATAGCGCTAGGCGTCCAATCCATTCATTTGTTTGTATCAAAAATTGGGCCTAAAGGGTTAAAATGACAAGAGTGTCCTTGTCAATCACCGATATTTGAAAAGCATGCAGGTTTAATATTCCAATAAAACAGTCATACACTATGAAACAACATGTTTTAACTGCACATTCAGTAGTTCTTTCTAAAGTAGTATAATGGAAACGATAAAAACTGCTTTCGGGGGGGAGGACAAGACTGGTTATATTTTCAGAGATCGACCAATTACCCATGCAAAATAAATAAATAAACAAATCATGATCTTGTACCTACCTATCCATCAGTGTACCTTTTTGTAGCCACCAACTTTTTAATGCATTGTCATGTTTTGTGGTGTTTTTTTTTAGTGTGAAACAAACTGGAGGTTTAGTTTCCTTTAAAAAGATGAAGGCGAAATAGCATTTGGAGTGTTTATTACAAAAGAAAAATATGTTTTTTCACAAATATTGAGTTGTATGACTTCAATAAAAAGTCACAACCAAGTCTGTTTGTATTTTCAAGCCTTGCAGCTCCCCTCCCAGTTTTGGAAGTTCCTGCAAGCACTTTTCAAGAGAGCTTTGATGTGTGTCTGGCCAATGGACACTATTAGAAGGATTTCCCGGGGCCTGACAGCTCAGATAATATGCTGCGAAATAGCCATGCCAGTGGGCTAAAAGAATGCTGGAAACAGGATTAGGATCATTTTCTGGCACACCTTGTCACCTTCTCAATTGACCCAGGTTTTGTTCCTTTCTCGCCATACTTAAAACCTTTAAGAGAACCATGGAGAAAGGTGGGTTGGGGGTGTCTAAGAGAGACGCTGAGGGGATGGTACACTGTGATTTTAGCATGAGGAGCTAGACTCTTGGGGTTTTTTGTTTGTAGCAGCGCACCAATTGTGCTTGGCTGTACACACATAATATAGTTTCAGTTTTTTGTCTCTTGAAACTTTTGATGATGTGGCCATTTTGTTCATTTTTGTGAACATTAACAAGTTCGCATTGAACTTTTCTAGCACAGATTTTTATTTTTGGCATTAAAAAAACATCTGACTGGCCGCCATTGTTGATGTCTGAGCATCCACAGGCACTTTAAGTGAGATGGGAATCTATTGTTGTCAATGGCAGGCAATACGTCTATTTTGCATGACTTCCATGCCAGGGTGCTCACTTCTGGTTCATTTTGGATCATTTCCAATTGATTTTGAGGGACTTTCCAGGAGGATTCTTGTTCGATTGTGGGTTCCTGCTGATTTTGGGGCATTTCCAGGTGACTTAATATTGATTCCGGGGCATTTTAAGGTTCCTTAGCAACACATTGGCTGCGTTTGAAACAAGGTTAAAGCCATTCCATACATCTTTTTAATAGGTAGCGTATGCAACCCTTCACACAGTGAGTGAGTAAGTGAGTCAACCTCACAGCGGCTCATTGGCCAATTCAATAAAGTGGAGACATGCGGAATAGCCCGCTAACTGATCTCTAACAGTCTGTCGTCTCCTGAGTGTTAAAAGATGTAAATTTATGGAAGGGCCCATCGGAAGTACATATTTACAATACGTTTAGGTAATCACAAGCAATGTGAACAGGCACTCCAGGCCCTGGAGATGAAAGCAGTCAATACAAAAATAGTTTTTATGTCTCATTAATTCCCTCTGCATTCTCCAATACATCCCGCTTGTAGCGCAGTAATACAGTAATCACTCACAATCGCTCAGATAATTATCTGCACTCATCTGTGGAATAAAAAAAGCAGAGGGGGCAAAAAAAAGGGTGGGTTGAGACATCCCATTTTAGCTGGCTGCCTCTTTAATGTTCATCTGGGAGCAGCGTGGCTGTTTCAATGGGAATGGGAGGCAGCTCAGTGCTTGGAGCAGCTTAATGGCAGCAGCTAGCGGATGACGCTCTGCTAGTTAGACACACACACACACACCCCTTGTAGGGATACACACACCTTTTTCATGCTACATTGCTTGGCCGGGAGAACATAAAAGGTCATCTATGGTGTGATGGGATGGTGGAGGAAAAAAAAGGGGGGAGCGGCACTTTTCCCAGCACTCACATTAGGGAACATTTCACCTCTGAGTAATGTCAATGCAAAACAGAGATGCCATAATGCAAGGTGCACAAATGGAGACGGTCAAATAAGTCATTGCCTGTGTGCTCATTATTAGCTTTTGTCACATTATCAGGCAAGCATCACACCTGATGGATGGGGAGCAACAAAAAAAGGCAATTTGGCCGTGTGATTTTGACACACTGTGGATTTACTAGTTTCATAAAAAAATAAAATAAAATAAAAACTTTACTGACAGACCATAGTGACCTCTAGTGGTCCCTTAGACAGTTTCCTAAAATGGTTACAGGGAGTGTAAATTACCACTTTCATTCCACAATAGACACCAAGACAATATTTATCAATATTATAAAGTTTGCCATTATTGGGAAAGAAAATGGGCTTAAAACTACGTGTTTAAAACTATCAGTTACATTTTCCCTAAAAAAAAGTACCATAAACAAACAGATGTATTGTTACACAGCTAATAAATACAGGGAAAATTACAATGATTTGTCATATTGTAGCCTGTGTTTTATAATAGCTATATAGACTGATCTATTTGGGATTCATTTATTTATTTAATGTATTCTATGTTGGCAGGTTTGTGGCAATACAGTTGATTTTGCGAACCAAAATAACAGAATATACAGGACGTAACACTGGTTGTATTATTTTTTGTGTTCTAAAAATATAGATATCAGATTATTATTATTATAACGTTATGTTATTGTGTTGACGTGGACTATTAAACTTAATGGGTAATGCCATTTTGGTATCTATATTACGGTAAATAGATGTTACAAATGTCTTTCTTATTACTTATAAGCTGCTCATTACCATAGTTCCCTGTAATTTTATTTTGCTTCTCTACATTCACATTTGTATAAACATACAATTGTAAAATGTAAGCATTCCAAATGTTGAGCGAAGATCCACATAATCCGATTTCTACGTGAGCCTCTTGAGTTTACACATATAAATGGGTCCAAAGTTAGCGGCTAAGTGCGGGATGACCATCTCACCCAGACGGAGGTCAGAAGCAAAGTGGAAGGTATTCTTGAACGCGTGTGTAAGGGGGCGCAGGTCTACAACCTAGATGTTGATTTGATTTTGAAGAAGGAAAAACAAATTCCCATTAGAAACAAATTCCTACAAATAAGTTTCTTGTTTGAGGCCATGCTAGACGCTTGATGAAGCTTTTAAATGGAGGATGATTCAAAATCAGGACATAAAACTACTCTAGGCATTTATTTGCTACTAGCCATCCCCGTTTATATTAAATATATTTAAAAATAAAAATAAAATGTTGTATAAAAACATACCTATTATTGTATTTTTTAATTTAAAAAAATTGAAGACACTAATTTCCAAAGAAAGCAGATGATAAAAACTGTAAATGTTTTAAAAAACAATAACTACATAGGGATACTTGCATACATCCACTTATGCTTTGGAAAATAATGATAGTTGGTTTTCAAAATTATAGTTGCTCTAATTTTAATAAATGAGTTAATATTTGAACCAGCCAATCGTTTGTTTTTGTATTTCTTTTTTTTTTTTTTTGGTCCATTCACTAACCTCAAGCTGGATGTCATGGTTCTCTTGCGCCAACTGGATGGCTTGTTCAACCACGCCCACATTCTGGATATGAGAAAGCGTGCATGTGGAGTAGACGACTTCGCCTCCTGGACGTGCTGCCATTAATCCTGCCCTGCAAGGAGTTACAAAAAAAATCTCAACTCTCACTTAAAACCAACAGTGGTGCCTTTTCTTCATGATAAAAACCACTCCTTTATTTATTTTTTGCTTGGATTAAGGTGGCATCCAAACTTATGGTGTCAGTGTGCAGCAAAATAAAAAGGTCACTTAAAATAAAATATGCATCTGTACTTACAGCAGTAGTTGCAGTTGTATTTGCGGCAGTCTCCGCCTCTCGCCGATTCTGTTCTTACTAAATATATTGTTGTCATCTTCCATGAGTGAATGTCGGTCAGTGGTACAGGGAACATCAACAAGCACCTAAAACAACATCACGGGACAAAATGTCAGTAGTGTTAATGTGGACGAACCCTTGCCAAAAAAAATGAAAACAAAGACTTACTCTGTCAAAAGTATTGGGCTCTATTTCGCCCCATTTGGTGCCATCGAAGGAAGTGATGCGCAGCTTCTCAGGAGTCAAAAACTCTTTCGGTACGTAGCTGTGGAGAACCTTCTTTAACCGTGTTGTCCGAGAGACGGAGGAATCATTCAAGCACAGAAAACCTGAAGAAAAATGGCAAATGGTTCAGGATCACAATTTTTGGGGAGGAAGACTCCATACATGTAATTATCTTACCAATGGCTTGACTTTGGAGCAATGCCAGCGTCTTGCCACCAGGGGCAGCACAGAGGTCCAACAAATTGTCATCTTCGTGAAGATCAAGGGCAAGGCAAGGCAATATTGATGCCGCATCCATTAGGTAGTAACTTAGTAACCCGGAGGCATCTGGTCTGGAGAGAGAATAGATATGAGTCCCACAAAAAAAATGCTCGGTCGAATTCCTTCAGTAATTTAGGTCTTACTTTGCAGGTTTGAATCGTGTGATATCACCTCTTGGAAAGACCATGCATTTCATGTTAGCGCTAAGGTTTGGTACTGCCATTTCATGCTGACCAATCACGTCACTTTTATCCGTGGAGGTTAAAGCGGACTTTTCACCGTCTTCTATTTGTGTTTCTGTCTCTTTGCACCATTGTTCTGGATGGATGATGTCGACATACAAAAAAATATGAAAAATATATACATAAATAGAATGCCAGAAAAAATGTGTTGACCATTCAGAGTGCATTGGTTGAATACCCACCTTTTGTAATGGTATCTGTAAGAAAGTCTCTGCATCCTTGGGATGTCAGATCTTCCACAAAAGCATGGTGGCAGAAATTATTGAGCAGAGCGCCGTATTTTTTCTCCGAGAGGAGGGCAAGTCGAATCGATGGCCAGAGTGGACCCAGTTGACTGCCGTAGGTCACGTCAAAATGTTGCAGGGCTAAACGTGTTGGTGGATGCTTCGGACGGGTAGCGGCCTTGAAAACAAAAACAAAATATTAATTGATTTATTTTTTCATTTACATTTTTGTTAAATATTTTACTTAAAATGTTTGAGGAATTGCATTTCTTGAATGTTAATATTAAATCCTATTGGGTGAAGGTGATCTGTACATCCACAA
Organism: Stigmatopora nigra; assembly: GCF_051989575.1. Classification (NCBI taxonomy): domain Eukaryota; kingdom Metazoa; phylum Chordata; class Actinopteri; order Syngnathiformes; family Syngnathidae; genus Stigmatopora; species Stigmatopora nigra. The sequence continues at coordinate 9,417,438 of NC_135516.1, forward strand.
TCCCCTACACCTGCTGATGAGGTCCCTGATTTATCCCCATGTGTTATTAATTAGAACTACAACCCTGCAAAGAAATCCATCATGCACTGGCTTCTGTACCAGCAAGTTTATTTATGCCGGTATAATAAACACCATGAAAACTACACATCTTTTAGCTATTTTCCACAACGTACAGTGCACATGCATGTCTACCATTATGCATAATATTTTTTTAATATATTCTTGAGGGCTACAAGAGCACTTCATCCTCAGATTCCAGTTCATATAGCTAATATTAATTATATAGTTTTAACCATATTTAACACTTACCCATTTTTCTTTTACGCGATGTCTTTTGGGCGTAAAACATCTCAAATCTCTAATTTTTCCTACTAAAAGTTTGGCGTCTAAGCACAGGGCCATTATTAGAGGTGCGTCGCTTTTGTTTGTCCGATATTGTTCCAACACCTTTCGACATAGTTCCGGGTAAACTAACGTAATAATAGGCGGGACTATAAACCTAAATCGGCATTTGATTGGAGCAATTTACCGTCCATGAAATGGTTTACCAATTACATTGCGTTTCCGCTTAGCTCCCGCGACATTTCCTGCGAGTGACTGACCCTGACGTCCTCGACGGATCACTGCAGTAGCAGTCACGCTATAACTTAAGTCATTTCTGATAAGTTTAGGGCTATAATCATGGTGTTTGAACAGAAGATGCTGACTAACGGCGATCCCGAAGACGAGGTAAAATAAAAATCAAAACATTTGCTTGGATCATGGGTGTTTGTGACTCATCTGGTAATGACTGCAGATAAGGTTACGTTCATTGACAATGGTGGTGTCAGATGAAAAACATAAGTGAAATACATGTTATATACTTTATTTAGACTATTGACATCCTGTCTGTTAATGAAAAGTGCACATTTAAACATTTTACTTTGTTTTATGAATCCCGTTACATCGCCCCTTAAAGGATATGTTTACTACAGGCATATATTTACGTTTTTTTAAATGCACTCAAATAGTCTAATGCCCATTACCGTCACTGCCTAGGAGGAGGAAGCCCCTGAAGAGGAGGAGGAGGACGAAGCAGATCTGGTGGTATGTTCTTGTTTTTAAATTATAATGTTTTCTGTCAAGAGATTTTCTTTTCTAAAAAAAAAAAAATCAAGCTTCAAGGACATGCCATGTTTAGGTGTGATGAATGAGCCATTAATCAATTGGATTCTTCAGGTCGTAATTTGATATATTAAGAATCATATTTGGGTAGCATTCAATAACTCTCTCCTTCAGGACCCCTTAGAAACAATTCGTGCCAAGTGTGAAGAGACTGAACACTGCGTGCACTACAAGGAGCACCTGGAGCTGTGCGAAACCCGCGTCAACTCCAAGTCAAACACGACAGAGGAGTGCACAGAAGAACTTTTTGACTTCCTGCATGCACGAGACCATTGCGTAAGTGTGGCACACAGATTCATGTCCCCTAATTTCTCTTAATTTCCCTTTTTTTCCCTACAGGTATCGCACAAGCTGTTCCACAATGTGAAATGATTGGCAACTGTTTGAAACTGCATAACTGCTATAACTGTAAAATAAATAGGAGAGTACTTGCAAATTGTTATGCTATAAATAATACTTAATGTATGAGCATCCTTGGTTTGAACATGCATGTACACATACTATGTACAAGGTTGTTTGTGCATAGTACATGATATCTTGTGTGTACAGAATGCATATTAAATTTGCTCTTATCATCACAAAAGGAACATTTTTGTCATTGCAGGCTTGTGGTTGTTTTCCTTATCAATAAATAAAATGTGTTTGGTAAACTGTCATTTACAGAGACTAGTCTTTTTACTTTATAATTATGTATCAATGATAAAATACATTTCAAAATATGTATCAAATAAAACTTTATTTAAAATAAAAAACAATAAATAAAAGGTAAAATGGGAGCGTTCAAAAGATCACATTTTGAACACATGATGGCAGTGTGACTCCAACTTTCATTATTGTCAGATTGTCGCAAAGCGCATTAATATTGCTATGGTTCAGAATTGTCCAGTAGTATTCTCACCACAAGTTCTCTTTGTTACTCATGTCAGCATAGTCATCCATGGCTGTCTGTGGGTAAATAAATAGGTTCATTATTACTCCAAATTTTCTTGGTTATCATTGACGCCATTAGATGTGCAATTCAATATGAACTGGGAAGGCTGACAGCCGTTTAATGGATTGGATGTCTAAGCACCTCAATTGCATCCAGTGAGTTAAAAACAGAACAAATGTAGGTGCTCCTTACCCACCTGAATCAGCAAGCGCTCTTTTCTCAACTTCAGATAGAACGCAAGAACGTCCGGGTCTGCTCGGACCACCCGTGGGTCAAAGTCCATAACCCGCAAGCCCTCCAAACTACGAGCCCGAGACAAGGCCACATAAGCTTGGCCACTCTCGAATACACGCGCCAAGGAGATTTCCACACAGTCAAGTGTCATTCCCTGGGAAAAAAAGAAAAGAAAAAGACTTAAGATTAAATTCTTTCAAATAATTCAAATGCGTATTGAACAACTCCTTTGATTATTGAGCTCACCTGACTTTTATGAATGGAAATGGCCCAAGCCAGTTTGAGTGGCAGCTGGTGTCGGCTCAGGTGTGTCCCACCCCCCGATTTGAACACCCATCGTTCGGGCTTCAACACTTCTGTGACTCCGCACATGAAACGCACGCGAGGGGGTCCTGAGGGGGAAAAAAAACAAGTCAGCACTTTCTAAAATGAGCCGTTTCAAACTGTAATTTCCCGAATGTATTCATATATTCTACATGTTCATTTATTTAGTTGACAGAAAATACAGTTTAGCTATTAATTCACCATGAGTGAAACACATTGCTAAGCAAAATGATAAGAGTACCCGCCTTTCCCTATCCATTTTAAAAGACTATTTTCAACACGGCGTGCGTTGAGGCGCTCGTGAATATTCATTGGCTTGTCAACATTTTACTATTCAACTGACTGGGTGCGTTTGAGCGCAATAGACGTCCAATCCATTTAAAGTGGGAGGGTGGCAGAAAATGAACAATTGTTCATTTGAAATAGATTGGATGTTTAATCATGAAGATCCCATTTAAATTCAAAGCAGAAAGAGGAAAAGCGCCTTACGATTGGACATCTATTGCCATCAATGGCAGGGGAAAAACTCAATTTCAAAAGTTGTTTTACCAATTGAACCAGAGTAGCTCATTTGCATCGATCATTTAGACAATTCCCTTTGCTCCACTGAGCTGGCTTTAATAAGATAAATGCGTGCTAAGCTAACCGTGTTTCCCTGGCTCAAACGCCAACACGACCCCTCGGGCTCCGTTCACAAGACCGCGAGTGACATCCAGGTTCTTTGTCAGCATCACCTGCACAAAAAAAGACACCAAAAACATGGATTGGCAGGTCAATAACAGTGTGGAGGGTTTACAGAGTGTACTTAAATCCCACCTGAGCTCCGACTTTAAGATGAATCAGTCTGCTGACAGGACTGAGGGTGTCTATGGTTTTTGCCAAGGCAGGGTCGCTGTCTATAGCCTCAAACAGACGCGCAGCACCTGATGGACAAGAAGGCATGTGAATGTGCAGAATTTAAGACTGCACGAAATCCTAATCATTTTGGGGCATATGCTTGCCAATTTTGGTTGATTTCAGGTCATTTTTTTGTTGATTTTGGCTGTTTATAGATAATATTCTGTTTATTTCAGATCACTTCCCTTATATTTGGAGGCGTTCCAAGTTACCTTCTGTTGAATTTAAAATGAATAATAAACAGAACACCAACATTGATTTTTAAAAAGAAAAATTTCAAGCAACTGTTTTTGCCCAAAAGCCAACAAACTTAGGAAAAAAGCGCCATACCTGGCAGCTGTTGCAGCTTGTTATCATTAGTGAGCTCCACATCGTCCTTGTGTGTGCACAGCCTGGTTGCTACGATACTGTCCTTGTCGATTTGACGGTAGGCGGTCTCCGTCAATTTATTTGTGACCTCTTCTGTTACCCTGCGGGGAGTTGATCAAGTCATTTAGCTGAGGAAACCTATCAGTACTGGAAGGCTTTTGGGAGGAGATTGGAATAAAAAAAACCTTACCTTCCCACTCTTACTGCCTGGAGGAGCGAGATGAAAGTCTGATCGGTTTGTCTTCGCACCTCGGTCAGTTCCAAGTTGACCTGGATGACTTTACGCCAACATCTAGCCTAATGGAAAATAATGGTAACATTTTAGAGGAGCACCTGAAATGCTAATCAAGAACAAGTAGACCATTATCTGGTTCAAACACGCAGGGGGCCATTTAAATGGACCTTTGTCTCGGTATAAACAATAAGGAAAATCATTGTTACCTTATTGCGTTTTTCAAGCCATTTATCAATATTGATCCAAATTAACCTCTAAAAATGTTTGTGCTTTGATTGTGGTAATTAAAAAAACAAATCACACTAATAGTTACATTGTTGTAATTAGTAGCATCTTTGTGTGTTTCTGTTTCTTAAAGCTCTGGGGGGGGGGGGGGGGGGACTGCTAATTATTCAGATAATGTGTTTACATATACACACACAAAGTAAAAATACCTGCATGAAACATTCTGAGGAATTCTGAAGGTCCTTTCTCCAACACTGTTGCAGATAATTACTTAAAATGTGGTGAGACTGGGAACTGTATAGTACTTAGTTGTACAAAAATGTTTCTATTCCTTGTTTCCCTATTTATTTTTTCCTATTAGGAAGGGCGTGGCAAAACAGTTTTCATCCACTGAGCAAGACAGCAGTCTCACGTGGCTTAGATATTAGGGTGACTTGTTGGGTGTCAGTGAGTTCACATAAAAAAATTGTCACTCTACCTGAAAACAAAACTTGGCCTTGTCCTTTCCCCTCGAAACAGGAGGCAGCTGAAGGAAATCGCCGCAAATAATCAGCTGGATGCCCCCGAAAGGCTCAGTGGACCTCCTCACTGACCTGTGCATAGTTGACTATTTATTTAAGGGTTTACTTCCATAAATACACGCCTGATTGGTGTATTTTACCTGGCTACAGATTCTAGCTTGTCAAAGAAAGTGGCATCCACCATGGAGATCTCGTCAATGACAAGATGTCGACAAGTTGTCCAATGCTGCAGCACCCTCGGCCTCTGGGCTAGTTCCAAACATTGCTCCAGTGGAGCTGAGCCAGAGCCAATACCTAGATTCGATGATGTGGACAAAAGAGACACGAGGTGAAACAAGTGTGGGGACAATTGACTGAAAATAAAGATTTGTTCTAAAGGAAGACACTCCAAAATGACATGGATTGCCTCACAGTTATGGTCTTGTGGGAACAGGAGTAACAGCATTTAAAGTTAGTCATGTCCTTTTCTTTTTGGCTTCCGGGTTCACGGTTTTGTGTCAAATTTGACCTTTGCAAAGCTCTGACTGACCTGCAAAATTATGTAGTGTTGTTCCACCAATGTGACATGCAGCCACTCCAGTGCTAGCAGTAGCAAAAGTGCTTTTTGGGGGAAGTGATCCAATTATTCTTTTTAGTAGGAAGGACTTCCCTGTACCTGAAAATGAAATGAGATAATCAAAAGACTAATACCATCATGTAAAAATATTAATGTTATAATTCTACAATGTGTGCATATAATCGTAAATCTTTATACCTGCACTGCCTGTAAAAAAGACGTTCTTTCCACTCAAGACAGCTGTGAGGACAGCAGTCTGTCCTCTGTTCAGTTTACGTGTTGGGAGAGAGAAGATGGCTTTTTTGTTGGGGTTGGCTTTCACCTAAAATAGTCGGAAAACATTAGTTCAAGAGCCCCTTCCAGGTTTACACAATAACAAGGTTATTATTATTATTATTATTATACAAGTCATTCATGTATTGAAGCAAATGGTCCCAAAACTAATTCAAAAAACAATTCCCATTCTAAGAATTTACTTTCTACCAGTAGGTATAGAGGAAAATGTGTATACTCACAGGGCTGAAATTACAATCACTCCTTGACCTTTTGACCTGCTGTCCGGCTCCCGCGTTCTTGTTCGCCCGGTCCAAAAGGCCTTTGAGTGGTACTTGATTTCGGAGCTCAGAGACCTTCTGAATGTCTTTTTGCTGAAGAGGGCTGATGGCCTCAAAGCTGCGGCGCAAGCCGGCCTTCAGCTTTTCTCTCGCATTTAGAACTTTGGTGGATAGTCCGGCCTGGTGTTTGATGCTCAGGGTCTTCAGGAATAGGCAGAGTTGGTCAGGTGGGCAGTTGGAGATGAGCACCTGGATGTTTTCAGGCAGTAGCTTGACGGTGCATTTGCCGTCACGGGCAAACTTGGTGAACAGTTTGAAGTCCTTTAGAGGATAATTTTGCGGCACTTTGCCGTCGTGGATTCGGAGGATGAGCTCCTGGAACTCATTGCGTCCCAGAAGAACCGATGCCTTGCGGATGACCTGCCTGCGGGTGGCTTGTCCTGAGGCGTTCAGGTGCTCTGTCGTCACGCAACACTGCAGCTGTGACCCGATGTCTTCTCCTCCAGACATTGTCACAGCTTTGAAATAAAGTTATATATGAAATATACATTGCAGACAGGCACTTTTTATGAACTTTTACAAAATGAGATCTCTGATTGTGGAATTAAAATATATATTTATTACAATTTGGTCATTTAGATGAGCAAATTTTTAATTTTGGTCATTACAAGCCTAAAATTTTTTGAAATAATTTTAACTGAGATCAATTCATTTTACCCTTTAATTTGTATTTAAAAAACAGCTGTGATAGTTTTGCCTTCCAATTTATCATATCGTTCTGTTTAGAAAGGTAAACAGAATAGTCCCTGTAATTGAACTGCCCTGATTCGTCCATTTACATTTGTGCAAAACATCAACACATAATAATAAAAGGAAGAAAAACACATTGCACGCCGGATCTTGATTTTAAATAAAGAAGTCTTACTTGCGTTTTGTCCGATCGCTGTTCTATAGCAACACGTCGATTTCAAATTGTGAGCGTGCACGCGTGATCCAATCACATATGGAAGTCATTGACCAATCCGAAATAGGCGATTTAACTTCGCAACCAATGGGAACGTGAGAGCTGCTACCCTCGTGACTGAATCAGGAAATGGATTCAAAAAGTTGTAGCGTGTAGTATATTTCATTTTTCGGGATCACCTATAGAATAATTAGGTATAATGAATAAGCACTCTGTTAAGCATAGTTAAGCTGCCTGTTTTTTTAGGAAGCATGACAATTAACAATTAATACACTACTCGGTTGTATTAATTTGTGAATACTGGATACTATATCAATGATATAAATCAGTAGAACTGCGAGGATTCAGAAATAAAACATAGATATTGGATGAAAGAGTTAAGATTTATAGCGATCTAATCTAATCGACACATGACATTTCTACCTCTGAATTTACAGTTAGTTCACTGTGTTCCAAATAAACAGACATCCTCATTTTTTCCACCATTCTAAAGCAATATTAGAAGCAAATGTGGCAAACATGTAATCTCTTTTCTGAAGCCAATGCATACAAATTGTGCGTTTTCTTATTAGTCTGAGCGCAGCATTAATTTTAGTCGGCAGTCGTATGCATTTCTTGAACACATTATTGCCGAGAGTGTGGGATGTTCTTTATTATTCCAATGGCATAAAGTGAAGCATATTTGCAAATTTCATTTCATTTCGACCACTCTAATCATTAGTGTGATATATAGTCTGGTCTCTAGCATCAGTGTGAATAATGCTTTTATAAAACATTTACCATTACATTAAAACAGCAATAGTGACTCACTCACCAAACTGATGACCACCCACTATTGCAGTGGTTCTTTCGTCTATCTTCGTGTAGATTCAATTCCTGCTCGGTGGTGGTGTGATTGTGAATGGCTGTCTGTCTCTATGTGTGCCCTATGACTGATTGGCGACCAGTCTAGGGTGATGGCCGAAGTCAGCTGCAGCACCCCCATGACCCTGACAAGGATAAGCAATGTTAAAAATAAATGAATGAATAAAAAAACACTGATGATGTCAAAACATTTAACTGTGGGTATAGATGTTTTATTTTAAAAATATGTATAGGATAGATTTGGTCTTAAAAGCCACATAATAAACACGTTTTTAATTTTTTATGAGGAAACACTCATACCCTCTAAGAAAAGAAATCTTGTGTCTTATATGTGTAATTCTAATTTTATCTTTGAACGGTTGCCATGCTAATTTAATTTTCTCAGTTTCCCAATTTGTAATGATTGCTAGTTGTCATATGAACAAGAGTAGCAATGACTTTATTTAGAAAAGAGTTACACGCCAAACAACCATAAATTTATCATAGTCAAACTATATAGTAAGACATTGCCAATCGTCAATGGCACTGCAACATGTCCATTCCCAATTCAACAAATCCATTTATACTTTGTATCGGTGATCGGACACACATCTCAAGTGTAATCGAATCTTTACATAACATGATGCTGCCCTTGAGCTAAAAACATCAATTTCTTCCGTTTGCTCAGTGGAATTGGTGACTGGCCTCAGTCGTCTGACCATGACTTACCTAACACGCAAACTGTATACTACACACTTAAGCATTTTCAGTCACAAAAGCAGAGAAACTACTTACCCATCCACTCTCTAGCACGATTACAATGCAAATCCATTGGCTGGAATATCCAGACTAAAAAAAAAAAAAAAAAACAATGGTGATGTATGACTGATGTATTGGACTGGAACAGCATATACAACACATTGGCCCTGGACCTCAATGGTACAATTTGGCTTCACATTTAACATGGCTTCGAAACGAAATGTTTTGCAGGCAAGTCTAAATTGGGCTCATGCCAAACAGCACCCAGAAGATGTTTGAATGTCTACACAACTAACGGCTCATAACTTGTCAAGTGTAATAAAAGGCGGTATGACTCACCTGCAGGTACTTCACTTGTGAATATGGCGCAGAGAGTAGCATTCAGTTTCCAACATCACTCCTGCTCATCTGAGATTGCTTAAATGTTGTTTATTTTGGGGCATTAACTTGTGAAACAGGATGGCGTGCACGTCTCCTCACAGTTCTGAGATTGATGTTTCAATCCCTGGTGTGTTCTGACGTTCCTGTGTGGTGTTGGCATGTTCTCCCCAGGCCTGCGTGGGTTTTCTCCCAGTGCTCCGGTTTACTCCTACATCCCAAAAATATGCAAAAACAAATACCGGGCTTAATATAGATCATTGAAATGATACATTAACCTTTTTAAAAGTGCCAATGAGTGAACTATTTAATTTCTTGAAGCTTTCCTAGGAAGCTGAGACATGGTTGTGGATTCAAGCTGAGTCACAAAAAACACACTGATGTTGTAAATCTTGTCAAAAAATAAATAAATAATAATTGATATTTCCCAATTAACTTTAGATGTCAGAAAAGCAAGAAGCTAGAAGTCCTCTGTGGAGAAAAATGAAACCAATATAGTGAGTCAGACCTCTGTAAAGGCTTTGTATGTGTGTAGGAGGTGGATAAAACCTTGAAACCCTTGTAAAAAAAGCATATTCCATCAATAAAACAAGGGAGCAAGCAAAAGACTCATGTGCTTCAATTTCAAGAAACTTGTCGTATTTTTATAAATATCTCTTTGGAAAAGTATTTGACATTTACGTGTGTTTTAACCTTCTAAATATGAGCTGTAAGGGGGATAAGCTGGGTGAATATGACTCTAGGCTCCCATTTGATAATAAAGAGAATAATAGATAAATTGATGAATAGATAAATCCAAGATAAATTGTGCTACGGCAACAATAAACATGCTCTAAGAGGCCATTATTTTGGTACCGGTGATTCAGTACAAATGACTATCCCTTGTGACAATTTTAATGGATGTGTAATTCTTTGCTATAATGCAAAATGTTACCATTCTCATTAATATAGTCCACTCTTGTGAATAACGTTTATAAAAAGTCCCAAATGCAAAATACCAATACTATTGATAAAATAAAATACAATGCAACCTATACTTTAGTGCGTCTTACACTCCAAAAAATAAAATAAGTTTCATCATTTAATTCAATATGTTAAGTATGACGAAATGACTAAAAAATACTCATTAATTTGGGTTTTCAAACCATAATGAAGTGCTTTTTAAATGTTATGCATGCAACATTAAATCACTAAATAAAAGCTGTCATAAACATTTTCGTTTTTGAAAGAAGTAGATAGTGACGTAAATGCTCCATCACCTGAAATAACAAGCCTTGAGCTGTAAAAATTAAATGTACATTTAATTAGTGAAAAGCAGTCTAAAAACTGTCACAATGAGCAGGCAGAGTGACAATGCAGCACTCTGGCAATTTTTTTTCAGTCTGTTTTATGTGGCATCTCACATGCCTGCAGACTTCTGTTTAGCAGAGCAAAATATTCTTAATTATAGAGTCCAATTATAAATTGACATTGCATCCATATAAACTCTACATAAGCACAATATTTTCAAACTGTGTCTATGGGATGAAACTGGATCAAGCAGGATCATGTTTCATTGTCATTGATGGTGATAGATGTCCAAGCCTAAAAGGTAATAGTAGACTAAATGTATGGCGATGCACGGAGGAGGCAGAGAAAAGGAAAGAAATTATTTTAAATTAATTATCTTTCGATTTAGCGTGTTTCTACTATAGTGGGCCATATACTGCCTTGTGATGTATTTCTACTTTTCTCTGGACATTTTTGTTTCCTATATTATTATTGCTCTTCAACACATGTATGAGGTTTTTTGGATGGTTATAGAAGATGGTAGTTTGAAACCACATAAAAAGAAAAATCACATTTGTGCATTGAGACCTGAAGTCTATACAAAGCATTTTAGGAATATCGGTTTCCTTGCAACTTGGCCCATTCAGCCAAGGTTAAAAAAAAAAAAAGGCAAAAGATGCCATTTGGGTCACTTGATGCTACACTCTGAACGTAGCAATATTTCTGAAGTGGCGAGCGACTATGGCACTGGACCCACAGCATAACTCTCCAATTCCCCAAACAAATATTGTCATTTGCAGCATATTTTCTTTGCACAAGCCAGACCAGGAAAAATGTGGATTGTGGGCTTTAACACCCCTTGTCAATCACAGCTTTAATGAAACAGTACTGCATGTTATTTCCTCGTTGCCCTTTCTTCAGGAGGACATTTTGTGAATTATTATTGTCCAACATATCAAAAATAAGAAGCATTTTTCCTCCTACGCGTTTGCGTAGACGAACTCACAAAAATCTTTTGCTCCGGTTGATGTTTTATAACCTGCCACTGGGCTTAATGTTGGTCATCGTTACATGTTTTAGTACTGACCTCCCACACACTCCTAGCGTCATCAAGATTCACAATTTAACCCTCTGCGCCATTACCCACAGCCAGGGGTCTGGTCTTGTGGTCTTGTGTTTTAGCAGTCTGTTCCCTCACGTGTAAAATAACTTCTCATTAAGATCCGATGAAATATGATATGCCGTAGCCGCCTACTCTTTGTGAATTGCAATCCTATATGCATCCCACTCCTTTAAAAATGTTAACAATGTCATTGAGCAGGAATTCAGAACATGATGGGATTTATTCCCATCGCTGGCATAGCGTTGATCAAATTTGTATTAGGCGTAGCCAATATCCCAAGAGACGCAAGTGGGCAACACGATAAGATACAGTAATTCAAAAAGAGGGGATAATATTATTAAAGGATTTCACAAGAGAAAAGAGGAGATTACAATGTCACCACTTAGTTTCATATTAATTATGTATATGTGGAAAAGCTGCGCTTTCAGAGTGCCATTAATATATACTAAAGCAAGACCCAATGACTAACGTGCCTTGATAAAGACTGCTTTTGAATAGAAGCCACAGTTAAGTATATTTTCGTATGACACACACACACAAAACAATATTCATTAACCGGAAGAGCTGTCTATGACTTTTCATGCTTCAGGGCCATTAATGATGACATGTATTTAATCCATTTTGACTGGACTGGGCTGGCAGTGACCATTTCAAAACTCACTCCGAACGAACATGTATCGCTGTCAATGAAAGTCATGAATTGACACCAATAAACAGGCTTCTCTACATTCCCTTTAACATATTTACTCCCATCGACAATGCGAGACATTAAATTCCTATTTTGTCACCATTTGCAATAAAAATCGGGTCTAAAAGAATCAGTTTAAGTCACATGCCCACATTTTAAATTCCACTTGGACCGCAACAGTTTGATGTTTTTTCTATTCACACCAAACTAAAAGGTGCGTACCAATGACTTTTTTTTTAGGTCTGGTCCAAACAAGGTAGGTATGACTTCACTTTAAATATCAGTACTCTCTCAAACTGACAAACGTGTTTTGTGCATCCATATGCTGCATCAGTGTTGCACTCTACATGATTTAAGGTGTAATATCCCTTAGATGCATGGCACACAACTGCGAAAATGCATTGTAGGGGTAATATGATAGAATGAATGCCTGAATGTATTCCTTCCCAAAAGGCCTGCAGAGACAAGCTATTAGCTAAACTGACAACACTCCTATAAGTGGACAAAATAGTAAGACTGATCACAATGTTTTAGTCGTGAGGTATTTCAGGATAAATTGGTGATACTAGTGGGGAACCAAAAGGAGGGAGACATGAATAAAATGAGAGGGGTGACAGCAAACGAGCCTGGATTCAGGGAAGTAATGAGCATGACAGACGGAAGCAGAGGAAACAGCGTGATTGGATCGTCAAATTTGTGGAAAGGGTACAACAGACGGAGAAAAAAAGCAGGAGACAATGACGTCACTGTGGTAGTGGGCTGTGCGACAGCGTCACTGTCGAATTTAAGATACTTATTGCATGGAGTCATGACGCTGAAAGGCATCACAGAGCGAGGTGAAGAAACTTTTTTCACTATGTTTGACATATTGTCACAGTCTGGCTCATAATGTAACTCTAGTTGTATTTTTGTCTTCTTCAAACTGAATTATTTGTATAATCTTTGCTGCCCTTTTTATCATGTTTCTTGTGTTTTTGTCATTTGAAGTGGTGTCTCAATCATATAAGAGATTGTACTAGGCCTTAAGCAAAGCCAGGGAGGAGTAATTGGTTTTATTGTGTTTAGTCTGTTGCCATAGGTAAGACTATATGTTTGAACAAAATGTCGTGGATCCCCAAGCTATACCGTAAGGACCACTGAGCTAAAGAAGTGGGTCATTTATTTTATATATAGAGAGAAACAAAATCCAGAAGAAATTATATCTTACATGGAAATTATCCTTATCTTCACATCACCCTTTTTAGTGAATACGTTTAAGTATAAATTGTCTATACATTCCCATTAAAACCAAACATGCACAACAAATGTGCATTTTGCTTGTATTATTGCACTTTGTTGATTGTTGAGTCTTATCCCAAAGTAATATTTTTTTGCAACAGGGACTCACCATTATATTAATTACATCATGTCAGCCATATGCTAAATATTAAAAAAAACAGGTGAGAATTTGATTATAAAGCCAGAGAGCAAATTACCAGCTTGCTAATTGCAATTTGATGTGTGCATATATATATAGCCAAAATGTCCCCACTGTGGACCATTTACAATTTTAATGGCCGCCCTCATGTGCAGAGATGACGAGATGAACATGCGTAACAAAAAAAAACATGTAAACAACAGACACTACAAGCCCTCTAATGGTATTTGATGATATGATGTTAAAATAAAACTGTATTTGGAATCAGATATATAAAGTATCAATGACATCCATGCTCCCAATTGAGAACCAAGTATTCCTCATTAAACTCAATGATATAAAGCATTAATGACATCTATGCTCACAATTGAGATCCTCATTAAAATCAATGGTAGAGATCTGGCATGAAATGTTCCCGTTTCAATTATTCATTTTAACTGTGAGAGTTTCGCTATGAAAGTTAACCCTTTTCAGTCCAAATGGCTTGGAGGTTTAGCTCAATCAATGGTAGTAGGGTAGTTCTGAAATCATTGGGTTGTCACACAAACACCCCGTGAAGAGATTCTCGTCTTCCTCCGTCATAGCTGAGGAGGAATTCACTAAGGAAGACAGAGACGAAGAGCATCTGCCACAGTCTACTATCGTGCAGACCCTTGGCTTCATCTTAGGCTATATGACAAATTCTTTCATTTCCACAGATTCGATTTTGGCTGCAGTAGCTCCCAGAAGTGGACAAAAAAAATGGCATATAGCCACTCCTGGTTGGAGCATTCAATTCAACCAAAGCACACAAGATTCTGTTGTAAAAGTCTACTAGCTTCATGCTAACAATCAATGCGAAACATCATATAAGAACAAAGCATCTTTGTATCCTTGTTATGATCCTAGAGTTACAGATAAACAAGACCTTTCAGGCATTTGTTTTCATTTGTCACATTTCAATGAATACAAAATATCCCGTTCCCTTATGAGCATATTTGATTGTTTTTCGACCTTGATTCAAAACAACTTTGCAATTCTTTAGATATTTGTTATATTAAAAAGGGTTCGAGAGTTATGCAAAATCACTGATGATTAACAAAGCTTGGAGACTGAATTAGCAAACAGCAGGCATTATGTGAGATTTTCTGCTCTGAAAACAATAAAAGTAAAAATTAGCAATAGATTTTCCACTCATTAAAATTTCTGCCCGGCGTATCGACTTACTATGTTGTTTCACATATGCACACAAGTAGACATATCCTTTAAAAAAACAATATATTCATAAATATATATTAATTTAAATTGTAGTCCTTTTTTTAAGGGAAGAGACAAGACCTGTGGTTTAAATACTTTTATGTGGATAACAGGAGCTCAAAAAATCTTAATATTCAAATCATAAATTTCAAACAACAGCAGAAAACTTGTGTTTTCCATAACTTGTGTGGTTCACTCACTCACTCACTCACTCACTCACTCCCATTAAAAGGTGATGGTATAATCTGTCAGGTCTCCCAGTCTTAATGGTTGGAATGTTGTCTATTAACGACCATTGCCCTAAAACAAACCCAGATCCTTTGTTTACTGTCATTTTTCCTCAGCGAGTGGTGAACCCAGTTAACGGTTTGACTCGTTGCTGGCTCAAAATTGGCTCCTCAGGGAGCGTATGGCGTTCGTCCGCAGCCCGCACGCACGTCACACTCTTGACATCAGCAGCGACGGAGTTTAAATACCCGCACAGTGAACGAAGCACTACAAGTGAGGAGCAGGTCGCATCTTATGTCCTCTCTGCAACATCTCCCACCAAATCTTCAGGATGACATGTGGGGGGATCCCGAGAAAAAACCACTGAGTTCTTCTTCCTTTTTCTGTGGCTTCTAAATGATGATCAACGACTCCCTGGTGTTGGACACCAACATTTCGGGTCCCAACCAGAGCACGCCCCCCACTCTGAAGCTGGAATCCCGATCGCTGGTCACCTCGGCCACTATGTTCGGCGTGGGCGTCCTGGGCAACCTGATCGCCATCGTGGTGCTGTGTGTCTCCAAGAAGGAGCAGAAGGAGACCACCTTCTACACATTGGTGTGCGGCATGGCCATCACGGACCTCCTGGGGACGTGCTTCACCAGCCCGGTGGTGATCGCGACCTACGTGGCGAGCGAGTGGCCCGGCGGGGCTCTGTTGTGTCACTTCTTCTCTTTTTCCATGCTTTTCTTCGGCTCGGCCGGCATGTCCATCCTGTGTGCCATGGCGGTGGAGCGCTACCTGGCCATTAACCACGCCTACTTTTACTCCCAGCACATAGACAAGACCATGGGCCGCTTTGCCCTGCTGGCGGTCTACCTGGCCAACATGGTCCTGTGCGTCATGCCCAGCTTCGGCTTCGGCCAGCACGTTCACCACTTCCCGGGGACGTGGTGCTTCCTAGACTGGAGGGCGACGGATCCCCTGGGCGCCTGCTATTCTTTGCTCTACGGCGGAGTGATGCTGGTGCTCATCGCCATCACGGTGCTCTGCAACCTGGCCGTGTGCAAGTCGCTGGTGGGCATGAACCAGAGGACCGGGATCGTCCGGGCCGAGGCGTGCGAGCACGGCGGATCCAGGAGACGCTTCCCCCGGCTGCAGTCGGTGTCGTCGTCGGCGGCAGAGATTCAAATGTTCTGGTTGCTCGTTTTCATGACTATCGTTTTCTTGGTCTGCTCCATCCCTCTAGTGGTAAGAGTTGGCTCCGCTATTGATTTCGTTTTATGTCAGGAAATTTATGACCTCTTCTCATTCCTTTTATGACCTTTTCTCTTTACTTTATGACTTGTCTCGGGCATATTGAAGCAACTCCCACAGAATCCCATAAAAAAAATGGCAGTAGAAGTGACCTTAATCTACTCTCAAACAGGATCAGCAGGAATTCTGGTCGTTTAAAAAAAATAAATAACAGGTTTTATCTTACCTTTATAGGGCACTTATTTAAATCTTTGCCACTGCACTAGACGACCAATCCATTTTGACTGTCAGCAATTACTCACAGTCAAGCCGGATTAGACGAAAATGGCACTTAAATGTGAACAGACAATATACAGTCTATACAATTTATATGAATTGGATGTCTATAAAATTATTCAAATTGACACCTACCGTCCACATCATTGGTGATTAGTCAACTTCTAAAATACTTGTTTGTGTGTATCAGGTGAGAATTTTCGCAAACCAGCTTTACGACCCTGCTTACATTTCTGCCGGAGGAAAGCCCAACTACAGCAGCGACCTGTTGGCTATCCGCTTCGCTTCCTTTAACCCCATTTTGGACCCTTGGGTATACATCCTGTGCCGGAAAAACCTGCTCCTTAAAGGGTGCCGTAAACTGAGGCGGGCCGTGACTCGCGTCAAACAGAGCGACGGTGACCAGACAGGCTGGGTCGGAGGTCAGGACTCCCCGCCGTCTTTCAATACCAACGATACCAGCTACGCATCGATACGCAGGAAAGACTTGGTGGTGCGGAGGGCGCCCGCCGTGGACACGCCGCTTTTCACTAACTTCTCCAGGAGACACGCGTGGGACTACGACACGGCTCGGGTCAACTTCCACCCTTTCAGCGTGGAAGCTAGCACCGTGCCCGAAGGCGAGGACCAAGTCCAGGCGAGTCAGGAGCAGGGGGATTTGCTAAAGAACTCGCCTGGATCAGGCGCCTCCGTGCATGTCAAGAAAGGCGAGATGGTTACGTGCACTTTTAGCACACCAAGTTCCTGTCAATCACTCAAATGCCTCTAATATTGTGTTTTGTCCAACCTAACCGACCTGAAACCTTTATTTTAAAGTAGAAAATGTTGTTAGATATACTCAAACTAAGTGAGAGTTCTGGAAGTGAATAATGTTTCCGTTTTGATGTGCAGCAAAAATTATTACAATTGAAATTATACAGCATTTCCAGAACATTTCGGACCATTAAGACTGCCACACACATTGATAGTTGATTAATCACTGATTATTGTTTTGACAATTCATGTTTAGACTCGAATAAAAACTCATGGCATTTAACATCTACTTTGCCAATTTCCAATCAAGGAAATGTATATAAAAACATCATTATTATACCCCAGGGGTACAAACGAATTCAATATGTACTGTATCAATTTGTGTGACTTTTTTGTGTATTAACACAATGCATGATGGTGTTGAGATGCACGTTAAGATGACATGCTGCTAACCTTTCTGTGCCATGAAAAAGTAATGCAGGGATAAATGAATGTAGACTATTCGTTAATGTCTTGTTTTTTTTAATCACTGCTTATAAATGTTTTGATAAACCCATAAAAGTTTACTTTTATGACACATGATGTTTGTTGAATGTATGTACAGAAGCTAAGACTCAACCAAGTTGAAAAAAAGAAAACATCGACTATCGGGATGTTTCTACGCAACCAGCAGGAGGTGCTATGACACAAAAACCATTCTGTTTACGAGTGGATGAATTGCATGGGAATTCATAAAAAGACTAAGATATTATAGGTGGATTGGGTGCAAAAATGTCATGATATTATTAAGTACTATTGCACCTGCCTAGAAGTTTAATAAAATGGAACAAAATGCATTCAGTGATTTGAGTCCAATTAGTTTGTCCTATCGATTCGCTTTTCATATGGTTTATTGCCCGCAAATCTTAGTCAATATAGAATAGGAATAAAAACATTCACAACTACATTTAAAATATTGAAACAACTTACCGTGTTTTGGGGAATGTATGAGGAATCTGAGATGCCTGGAGAAATGCCACAAAAGCACAGGTGCTCCAGATTTGAACTTGGCAGCTAGCAAGAGAAGCTAACACACCATGGTCTACCATATTGATAGTCAAACTCTGCTAACAAAACAGAAACAATTAAAACATAACATCCAAATATGCATTATGCTTAAATAAAACAGCAGCGTCGAATAAAATATAGCGTACTCACCAAAAATAAATATGATATTAGCTCAGGATTGTTTTGGTAGACAACTTTAGAACACACGGTTTGCACAAACATATTAATCAAGGGACGCGAAATGATGACGTCACACTGTGCCGATTGATTGGATTGCTATGGCAACAAATAAAGGTCTTAAAGGGACAAGGACTAGAAGGAATCGATGTGTTTTGTTTTGCTAAAGGCAGAAGTCCATGGTTATAACAAAAAAACACTATAAATGATGAAAAAAATTATTCCATTGCAATAAATAAATTAATACATTACAATTTAGGTTGCAAATGTACATCACTTTACAAATACATACAGATAGATGCGGTGATTTCTTTGTACTAATGACTGTTGAGTTCAGTGAATCACCAGGCTTAATTTTGTGAATTACTTTTAAGCAATATTTATTATGCACACAATGTCATTCCACTGGATGTCAGTTTGTGGTGAATTTCATATCAAGGTGTTTTTTTTTCCACAAAAAAATATCCTGAGGTGAACCCGTACACATGTATTCTTTTTTTTTTAAGGCGTTGGATTTCAGCACCTTTATGAATTATGTACATTATGTATGAGGGGCAGAATACAAATAACATGAAGTCAGACTTTTTGGCAATAAATAGATTTACATCTACGATACAGAGTGGAATAAAACAGCTCTCATATGAAGCTATAATAAATAAATAATTTATCAGAAATAAATATATTTTACTTTTATACAGTAATACGTGAAGATGCATGGCATCCATTTGGCTGAGCTCACTTGAACGTTGAACCCATTTACTTGTTATTGAACTTCGGGGGAAGAGTTGAGCCAGCATTGCTCTGAGTGGTAAATATTGAACATTTAACCTCTGTCTGTTTGCTTGTTTTCCATTATAAATCCTGCATGTGCATGTCTGGTGAGTCACATTTACAATGTCCAGATTGTATCTCAGAACAGGAGGAGGGATAGGAGTGCCACAGACAGCCAAAAAAATGTCCAATCCATTTCAAAACCTCTGATTATGACCATTGCCTTCTAGTGCAGTGATTCCCAACCAGTGGTACAAGTTTTTTTTTGTTTGTTTTTAAGTAGAAATGGTCAAACATGACCTAACTGGACTTTTTTTTAAATTGTGTATTATTTTACATCTATTACTGATGTTGTGTCCAACTTATTATTGCTAGGGAGACTGACAATCACATTGGTGTACAGTAGAATGGAGAGCAAATCCACACTACTCCTCTAGATGGCAGAAGCTACATAACCAACCTGGGAATAAATACAGTTTTTTTGTTGTTGGTCATCTTCAATTGGTGCCGTGACTCTGAAAAGGTTGGGAAACACTGGTCTAGATGTTGTCCTCCATAAAAGACTCTCCACTTCATCTGGTCCATCTCTCTTCAGCCCATACAAATGCAGCTAGCAGCCGATAAGGATGTAATGGTCCTCCACGTGGTCTGAGCGTCCATGAAGGAAACGGGTTCGTAGCGTTCAGGTCGGCAGCACGGGTGGTTGCTGACCTTGCGGGCGGTCCGTCGTGGAAGCGAGCCATTCTTCAACAAGGCTTTGAGCGCCAAGTCGTAGTTAGTCCTGGAAGACTGGCAGGAGCCCACGCAAAACTTAAAAAGGATGATCTCGTCCGAGTCGAAACCCAGTCCCAGATCGCGCACTTTCATCTCTCGCTTCTCAATACGGCAGTCTCTGCTGCTCTGTTTGCTTTGTTTCTTTTTACCCCGAGATTTTCTCTCTCCCTTATCGTGAGTTCCATCCTTTGCCGTCTTCTTCCTCTTCTTTATCTTCGGCTCGAGTTGGGAAGCGTCCGAGGATCGCGGCGCGCGGGCGGCCAAGCGCGAGTCGGGATCATCGTCCGCCTCGTCCGTGACGAAAGGCTCTGAAAAGGACAAAGGAGTAAAACTGTGAATGACTGTGGGCAAGTGGCTAGCACGTTTGCCTCACAGTCGTGAGATTGAGGGTTCAAATCCCGTGTGGGTTTTCTTTGGGTACTTCCCATCCGCATCATTACCATAGAGAGGATGCCAAGGAGAGTAGAGGTTGTCGTCATCTTCTCGCTCCTCCGACAGGGTGACCGTAACTTGGGGGTCATCTCGGTCCTGTAGCAGTAGCGCTGCGTGACCCCGAATCACTTGGCCCGTAGCAGTTTCGTCGGGTTCAATGCCAGCTCCGTCCACCAGAGGCAAGAGAAACAGGAGCACCCACAGCAGCAACTGCAGGATGCAGAAGGCTTATACGTAAAGTATTTTGTAATCTAATGTTCTGCCACCCCAAAATTCAAGGCACATCAGCCAACCCAAATGTCTAATTAGCTCATATTTAAACAAAATACATTATATTTTTAAATATATTTCATGAAAAAAAATATTTACCAAAAACAAGTGTTTTCCCCTCAATTTTTGTTTTTTTTTAGTTGTAAAAAAATGTAAATAAATGATAATAAAATAATATAAGCACCTCACCTTTGCTGACACGACAGAGGTTGTCTCTAGTCTCTCCTTCCGCCGATTCCTCCATCGACTCCCACCTGGATGCAATAAGAAGAAGAGGAATGTGAGAACAAGGCTCACTCTGTAAACCTTCCTTCCTTCTTTGAAGAGGGTAACATAAACTTTAAGCACAACATGCGGGCATTACCATGTTTCCCTATTCACACAATGCTTCAGATACAATAAAAGAAACAAAACAAAACTCTAAACAAACCCCCTGAAAAGGGGCGACGTGTCAAAAAAATCACGTCCTCCGTCGTCTGGTGGTCTTTGTTGCGCCTCGTAACTAACGCACCCGTGTTTGCTCCCAGCTAGTGTTGGCTTGTCGCGTCATACATCCAAGCAAAGAGTCCCAAACAAAAGGCAACATCTGCCATATACTTGTCAAAAGCATTCTTCCAAAGTTATTCCCGCGCCGCCAGATGGCTTCACGGAGGTCCCCGACCCAAAAAAAAAAGCCCCAGACATGCAGGACAGGTGATAAGAGAGGTGTCACGGATGCAGATGTTTATATATAGTACGTGCGAGTTTGGAGGTTCTAGCCCGCCGCCTGAAACGTAACATGAGGTCGGTCATTGGGTTTCTTTGTCGGCCCCCCCAAAACCCTCCCAAAAGGTCAGAGGAGGTCAACGCGTCAGGTGTCAAGAAAAGTCCAGCTCGCTCATCCGTCTTGGAACTGACACTATTGGTGTGAGGGTGAAGGTTAGAGGTTGACAACTCGTATACAACTCTTTTAGTCCCATCGACAGAGACCCAACACCTGAGGTTAAAAGGTAGAATTGGGAACATTTGGGGACAAAAAATGGACAGGCATATCGGAAACTACTCTAAAAGTGGCATCACTTCATTGCCATTGGCAGTAATTGACATTAAATGGCACTAAAAGATGAGCAATCACAGCCAGTTAACTGATTGGTCCACCAACCAAAATATTATGAGCGAGCCTATGAGATGGCCTCACTAGAAGCCCTTAATTTTTAGTTTCTCCAAGTTTTCAATTTTGTTCATGCGACTTTTGAATTGAGTCAGTCCTGCATGTTTTTCCTCAAGCCAGCTCCGAAGGTCCAGCTCAAGGACAAGCATGAAGATGGAGAGGAACATTGTGGACATAAATCAGCAACACACCACCGTTGCAATCTAAAACCAAAACATGCAGACTATTTGGCTTTCAACATGATTTAAACATACATATTGTTCATTTATCATAGAGCAAGTACTTTTGGCTCTCAGTTGTTTTACTCAATTTCAAACTTTTTTCTTTGTCAAAACTATTTCACTGTTTCGTTAACCTTCACGACAATTGCTTTCAAATAGTCACACTGCATCCCTCATACATCAAATTCTATGTATATTTTAAATATTAAAAATATATACTATATTTATTGATAGTTCTTATTTATCATCCATTTTAATTAACTTTGCCAACATGATTTAGCTTCTACTTCCAAGCAAAAACACAAAGAAAAGATCTTTTAATCTGAATTATTTAGTTTTTTTTAACCATTTGTGTCTTATAAAACATGCATAATCATTAATTAATTATTCCTCACTAAAAGATATACTATTAATCTGAGATTTTTGTTTTCTTACAATCACAACAATGAAGTTAAAGTGCGGATCAAAACAAAAAGACAGTTTTAACATTTGTATCGTCTTCAAATTGAAGTCAAATTTGATGCCAATGCTCGCAAGGGTTAAAAGCGGTGAGGGCGGCGGGTCAGTAGCGTTTTAGCCCTGGTGTGTGGCTCCAGGCCCATTCGGAGTTGCTAATGCCACAGCTGGGAGTGCTTAGCTTGGTTTTTGGCAGTCTACAGGGGCCCGTCTGCTGCTGCTTCATTTCACCCTGCCTGGCTGGCACTCTGGAGCTCTTTACAGCCCCACGCCTGCAGCCTTTTTTCAGGGATGCGTTGAGGAGGTGAAGAGAGCCTATGGAAAGCAGTTCCCCTCGCATCTTTTGCTATCTATCTTATTTTTTTTCGGCTCTGGACGTCCCATCCATTTTGACCGGGAGAGTTGGCGTCTAGCCATCCTTCCAGAATTTGTATTATTAAGTAGCCACTCATGTTGTTGTTGTTAGTGTCAAAACTATTTGTTCGTAGACGGATTACAATTAAATTTGGTAGCTATTTATGGATACGTGTTGATCTATGGAGGATGATTTTGATTTTTTTTCTTCTCTCAGGGCTGATTAATAAATTGTGTCAAAGCTTTCAGCTTGTAGAGCACATTTGTGTGTGCATACTTTTCATTGTAATGTTTATGTTCATCAAAGTGACATAATGATAAAAATCAGTCAATTAAAATAGAGTGTAATAGTAAAATTATACGGGCTTCTGGTTAGGTTTAGGGTTGAAAAAAAATCATGGAATATACATATAATAAGTGGTAATTTTCATAATTGCAGGTTTGACAGAAACAGGAACTTCAAGTGTCGTTAAAAACATATTTAAGGTAGGTTTACATATCATACATCATTTGCTAATTACGCTTTTGGCCTGTCTTTAAATTCCCATAAGTGTCCAATGTTTTACATCCATAATATTTAAATTCTCCAGTCAAAGTTTCCAGAAATATACACAATTACCTTCCGAAATGTTATCTCAAATTTCCTTTTTGTAGTAGTAGTACTAGTAGTAGCCCCTAAATCAATTGGAGCATATACTATGACAACCCTTGCAATTTGTGCAAGTTCTAAAGATTTGCCGATAAACACGTCGAGAAGATGAAAAAGTGCTTACAAAATCATTTACTTGCAAACTGTCCTAATCATAAATGCAATTTCTCCCATCTGTTTTTGCAATAAACGAGAGGTCAACCAAAACATAAATGTGTTTGTGATTAAGGATATGGCTGCCTACTGTATACTGTTACACACTCACTTCGCTGGACGTTTGCCGACAGTCTCCATAAAACCTCTCACCTTGTTTAAAAAAAAATCTCTCACATTTCACCAAAGTTCTCTCATAATGACCCTTTATTAGGGACAAAATAGCGTGCACGTGCACGTACATGAAATGAC
This sequence comes from Stigmatopora nigra, assembly GCF_051989575.1. Lineage (NCBI taxonomy): Eukaryota > Metazoa > Chordata > Actinopteri > Syngnathiformes > Syngnathidae > Stigmatopora > Stigmatopora nigra. The sequence continues at coordinate 9,441,324 of NC_135516.1, forward strand.
CTCCAGGGTTAACCTGTCACTAACATTGTGTGCCTGATTGCAGCAGTACAGTAAATCACGGCTGGCTCAATAAAACACACCTGCAGTGTAAGAGGAGATGTGGGAGATGCAGAACACGGGGAGAGCTGCCTGATCACTACCAGACCCCCGACAATCCCATGTAGTGGGGTCCCCCAAAATGCACGGTGTGGGCATGCTCGATAGCTATGCATAGTGAACAATAGTTGTATTGTTTCGTTCTATTTAGATATAATCAGGGTTTTAGCAAGAATGTATTTTAAAAGTATTTTACTGGATCAAAATCATTGGCATGAGTTCATTCATGACTAGTTAGTAACGAATAGTTTGAAAAAGACATTGTTCTAATTACAATTATGATGTATTACGCAATGAGAGTATTAATAAATCCTGTTTGAGACAAATTTGTGGGGTGATGTAGGCCACAATATCAATATTTTTTTATAAACATATGTTGCCTACATGGACCGAAATTTGATATGCCAGGTCTCAATCCTAAACAAATATTAAATATTTTTATTATTATTATTATTATTAATCATTGCTGTATTTTAAAAATACAAATACAGACTAATTACATCAGAGAAAAACAAATATACCCCCCGTTAAGGCAACTTTAAAGTTAATTTAAGTAAATAATTTTGGTCTTATTCTCCTATATTTTATTGATTGTTATTAAAGAGTTAAATGTAGACATTTGAGGTAAAAAGTTGGTCTTAAAACCCCAAGAACTTAATATGAATGAAGCAGGCAAGCAATTTCCATAACTCCTACTATTAATTGGTATCATTCTAAATTTCGACAAAGAAATTCGACTTTTATTCAGATTGATTTTTTTGCCAAAGCATAATAATCCTACTTCATATTCCTAATTCATAACAAGGCAAAAACCCATTATTGGCCTTTAACTTTCCACTAGTAATGCCCATTTCATATTAAACCTAGTCTAAATCTACCCAAAGTTCACCATTACATTTACCAAAGGAGAAAAAAAAAGGTTAATAATTCCACATACGATAAAACGAATTAAAATTGGACAATGCGTTATTGTCCAGGGGAAGCGGGACTGGGGGAAAAAAGCTAATTGAGGCTCTGAATGAGAGGCGAGATAAAAGTTAAATCACAGAAGCAAAGGGAATGTCAAATTGCCAGGGCAGACGGAAGGCCGGTCAGAAGGTAATCCCATAATCCCGAGCGGGCGGACGGGATGTAATTGCTCGTTAGTGCCACTTTTTTATTGAGCGGGTCCGTCATTGCGGAAAACTACAGAGCGCTGCGGCCAAATGAGAAACAGATAGCGGGTCCCGTGCAAATGGACATGTGTGGACTCACACGTGTGTACTGTATGTGATGTCTCTGCCAATTTCTCTCACCCTAGGGGGGCTTCCCAGTAATTAGGGGTGCAGACGGAGTGATGGCGAGGAGTGGAGAGGATGGATCTATGCGTTTGACCCCCAAGATTCAACCTATGCCACCTGTGGCTTTTACAAATTGTATTCTTTTGATGAACACAAGTGTGTTCGCTTAAAAGTCAAAAAGGGGACTTCATTCATGAGCTGCCATTGACGATGATGGATGTTAAATCACTTTTTTTAGGTTAACAGCAACACATGGAGAGTACTTTTTTGGAAGCAATTGCATGGGTTTTTTATTCCAAACTTTGAAAACTAGTTTTCGTGTGGTACCTAAATGTAGCACACAATTTGGCACGTTAGCACGATTTTTATATTTGTGAGATAATTGAGGGATTACTGTACTGCGTTTTTGCTCAATTTCCTATCTACAAACACATTGGCATCAAAACACTGCCTTCAATGGCACAAATGAGTTAATAAGGAAGCTATAAATGCCCCAAAAGCCAACAAGAAGTCACCTGAAAATGCACCAAAATCAGCTGAAACTGACAATTGAACAAGAATTAAAGTCAATTGCTGCCATTTACAGTAATAGACAACCAATACATTTAAAGTGGGAGAGTTGGCAGCTAGTGAAAGATCGTTCCTTTGTTGCAACCCGAACTACTTAACGGAATGACAAATAAATAGACATTTCATTCGCAAAAAGAGGTAAGATGAGATCATTATTTCAACTTTTCCGGAATACCGTGAGATTTTTCTAATGCAAAATACGTGCCTTGCCTCATTAAAAAAAAGGGGAAACCGCATTTGGCCTTTGTCATCCGTCATAGTGAGAACGGCGTCCCACAGGAGTTTGCGTCTGACCCCCACCCACCTACCAGGCCGGGCGGAGGTCGGCGGTCCGCTCCGATGCTTTCAAAGCTATACGACAAGATTTATGGTCACGCTCGGGAACGGCGCGGTGACATGGCTAACGTGAGCCCCTCGTTCGTGCATCCGGGGATTTATTTGGAGTTACGTTTCTGGCCACCTGCTGGACTGACTCTCCCTTTATTTTTTTATTCTGTTTTTCCTCTCTGGGAAAACATCTGGCCTGTGTGTGTGTGTGTGTGTGTGTGTGTGGGGGGGGGGGGGCAGATTGAGCAAATGTCGGCCTAAAATCGCAAGCCGTAAAAGCGAAACACTACGAGTGGTAAACACTTGGAACAGCGTCGGAACTCGTATTTCTCGGCGGAGCCATGAAAATATTTATTAGAGTGTTTTAAGATGCATTTTATGTCACATTGCGGTGATTATCTGCGTGATTACTGGCTTGTGAATACCTCTAGTTAACTAGTGGCAGACTTTGGCGCACCAGAACACATTTGAAGCTTGGCCACGGGTCAGACGACACAACCTGGACTTAATTACAAGAGCCAATTAGGGGAAACATATTGGGTGCCTGATGAGGAACCTGAGTGAGTGATTAGTGGTTTCCTGTAAGGCTTCCCTCCCCATCAATAAGCTCCAGAGTGCAGAATGTCTAATGGTTTGGTAGTTGGTGGTGATGAAGAAGGAGAACAATGCGCTTGAAGGGAGACAGCGTTTACGACTTTGCCAATAGGCACTCCGCCAGGATGTTTAGACGGTGCTGCTTTTATGCACAACCTTAAACACATCTAGTACCGTCACATGGAAGTAAAGCAGGGTCTGAATCCCAAATAATAGCAATTAGTCCCATTAGCGTGCAGTAATTTACTATTAAAAGACCAAAAAAACGTCTATTTGGAAAAAATACATGCTATCGGTACAGTATCAACATCAGAGCACTGCTTTGAGATAAGAGTGACTCATCCTAGCTTGTATTTCTACTTTGATTTCTGAACAACAAGCAGTTTATCAGATAACAATTCTTTTAAAAACAGAGACTACACTCAGTTCACTCCCAGGTGGAGTTTACTGTTAAACAATGCTAACACCATCCAGCTAAGCAATAGCATCATGTGTTATGATGTTATAAGCCTTCAACAAAGAATATTTTGACCACAAATAGTGAAGCAACCCATGTAAACAGACAACATGTACTATTCAAGCTTCACAAAGTGTAGAAAAATAACTTCTAGCTTCACGTAAATCCTTCTGCAATAAACTGTACCCATACTGCATGAACCCTAAGATTGTTTTGGCAGTGGCTATTATCTTCATCTTTCCCAATCCCTCTGGATGTATCTTTCTTTAAATGGTTAGAGAAAATAATTGAGCAGACCAGATTTAACTGCAGCTGCCATCACGTGTCACATCACTGAAGATTAATGGATCCCTCCGAAAGAAGCAATTATGACCGTTAAGATTCACATATGAGCTGGTAAGTGTAGGATCATCTTTGTCCAAGATTCATCCTTGTCAGCACTTGGGTAAAGGTTAAGCATCCGCTCCATTAAACTTGGATCAATTCCCGAGGTTCGTCTTTAGTTTTTGGCCGTCTGCTCCAGTCTCTGTACTTTATATATTGCGTTCTGTTGTCTGGAAATGGTTGCTGATGTGTGTCTCTTATTACATATTCACTTTTTTTTGCTGTTGTTTTATTTAGTCTACCTGTTCAATGTCTATTTGTACAACAATGGGTTCTTTCTTCTTCTGGACAGTACAAGTAATTGTAAAGTGGCTCGTATAATGTTTTTGCAATGAATCTAATCTATTTTCCATCTTTACTTGGCTTCCAAATTGCTGTTTTGTTAACAAAACACAACTCTGGTTTTCTACTTACATACATCTTTGATAAATGCAAAACTGAGGACTCTGTTTTTGTGCTCAGTGCAATGAAGAGAAATTATAGTTTTTAAATATTGCACAGTCAAATGTGGCAGATCAGGAGACTTCAAACAGGAGTTCATGTCAGTGGATGTGGAATGTGAATTGGCCATATTAACATTTTAAGGGATTGGGAGGAGCCACTTTGATTGTCAGATTGCAGATTCTACTTGGTAGTACTTGGCCACTGCGAAATGAACAATACGTACTAACAACTGTTAAGGCAATAACAATGTGCAATATCTTAGATTATGCAATATTTTAGAATTTACCTTGTCCAGACTTGACTTTTTAAATGACTTATTTAGGTTTTTACTGGAAAACACGCACTTTGTGGAGTAGCATCACTCATTTCGTTATACACAGCTGTTATAAATACATAAAGGCTTTTGACTCATTTTGAATACTCTTTTACAAAAATTTTATCAATTAAGTAATGTGAAAGTCGGAATAGTCAGAGATATAGGACTACATCCAGTTACAATTATTTATTAATTTATCTTAATTTAATTTAAAAAATATATATTTCATTATTGTTTTATTTATATTTCAAAAAGCCAAACAGGAGCTCAAATCTATACATGGAATATCACATTCATCTTAAAATGTCAAATAGTTTCCATTTATTTTGCCTGAGTGCTCTCTAATACTTTTGAACGTTATGTCATAACTCGGGGCGTAACACAAAACAAAAAACAAGTTCATGAAGTTACATGGGAAGTTCAGTCAATAAGACTGAAATGACTGATAATTTTTCTATTGGATTGCAACCATCCCCTTGATGCTACTTGCCAACCAAGCTGGCTTCCCTTCGGGCATACAGTATTCTTCAGTCTTGCTCTTTAACTATACATTCCATGCTGCAACCTGTCATCATTTCTGGTATGTACCATCAATTGCTCCCAGGCATCTTTCAAAACCTGGATATTTATGACAGTTCTAGCAGTTTATAGCGAAGGAATGGATTTTCTGTCCTCTCAAAGATTCAAATGTTAACCCCTAGTGTGGAATTGTACCATCGCTCATTTAAAAGTACAGAAAATTCTGACAAAAGACTGACAAAAACGGGTTATGGCTACCTTATGGCACTTTTCACTGGCAGCAAAGTGAAGACAATGTTATTTTTAGTGCAGGAAATCAAGGTTAAAGAGGTACAAAAAAAAAGCACCAAGTGAGGATAGAAAAGGGCTCTTCGCACACTCAGGAATTCTAATGACTCTGCTGTTGGATTTTCCACATCAGCTGAAACTTCCTACACGGCAACCGCTTCTACAAGATTAAGCTTGCAGGGTCACTGGAAAGTTACGCTAGTAAGCAGTTAGCAATTATTGCTAGCGGGGCAAAGTATCCGAGGATGTTTTACTTGTAGAAAATGAGGCTGTGATCACGGAAGCTGATGGTTATTTTGAGTATGCTAACTCATTTCAGCCAATTCAAGTTTTTTTCAAGTGCTTTTTTAAGCTTAAGTTAATAGTGTGAACGTTATTTAATGAGTTAAATAAAGTTGTTTAATCCAGTTTGTAGGGCATACTTCAATTTTTGAGTATAATGCAGTTGAAATAATAGGTTGAGTGAACTTAACATCTTTCCCGGTGCCTTAAAAAAAGGCGTATTGGCAACGGAACAGTCAGACAAGATGTTTAACTGACTTGTCTGCATGCTCCACTGACACTATGACAGCCCTGTTTGGATCCTCGCTAGGTGCAGTTCTTTTTGTATTTTTTTTCAAAATAGATTTGTATTTAAAATTCAAACTGAATGCCAAGTTTAAACAACTTCATTCAAATGTCCTGTCCTAAAAACGCTGAATTTTAACTCTTTAACCCCTTTTTTTAAAACACATTTGCTGCCATTGACGGTGATAGACGTGCAGTCGGTCTGCATTTTGGTCTTTTAGGAAGAACTATAACGGATTGTGAGATTATTAGGTCTTAACATTAGTCACCTTTGACCTTAAAAATGTTCCTTTGTCAAATCTATTTTGATTCCACTGTTCCATGCCTTATATCTTAAACCCATTTCACATTGGATCAAATGATGTCTCACCCTATTGGCCCCCAATAAACCTCCAATAGAATTTGACTAGCATTTTACCTGGCAGCAACCATTCAATTACTCCATAGTCAAAATGGATTGAATGTCTTTCGCACTCAATGGCGGCCAAAAAGATGTCATAAGCATTCGATTTCCTCACATTATGTGGAATTCAAAAGATTAAAGCATAAAATTGATCACTTTTTAAAATGTATCACCATCCAATGTCAAATATTTCATGCGAACAATGGCCACTAGCCCCTCCTGTCAAAATAGGTTTGACGTCTTTCACCGTCAAAGGCACAGAAAGACAATTATTCCTTGCCAGTCCAAATGAACGTGGCACAAACGCGTGTCCGACCGACGGAGGAAGCTTCAACATGTCCACGACCCCAATAAGCCAAATTCCTGCCTGATTGAGTTGGTTTTTAAAAAGGAAGCCACACAGGGAGCGCTCGACTGATCCTCACCTTAAATGGGAACACATTTTGGACGTGTGGGAGAGATGATCAGAGAGAAAGATTTCCTCTTTCCGGTCTTCGTGAAAAGGGAGCACGGGGGGGAGGTTATGCTTTAAAAAAAAAAAAAAAACTCGAGGGAGAGAAAAGACGGAAAACACTCACATCACTATGTCTTCCGAGTCAACTGGCGTAATCCTTACGCTGCGAAAAAAAAACTGATATATTCCAGACCATCCTCTAAAAAGTCAAAAATTCAAGATAACAGTGACCACTGGTAGTTTTCCTGCAGTAAAACCAGTCATTTTTGCAAAAGAAGACGAATAATAGCATCTTTCTAGGTGTTTCTGTCAAAAAGGATCCCAATTTCTAGCTTATAATGTCACAAGACTGAGACAAAATAGATTGGATTTTGGCGAAACCCGATCGCTGACTACCAGGCGGGGCAATTTTCAACGCATTGTTATTCCTGTGAATGAAGGCCACACTGAGAAAAAAAATAAGGCGCACTTGGGTCATTATGGGTATGTCTTGCGTCTGGGTGAAGCAGAACTCAGCAAAGTGTTTCCGCGTCAGCCGCTGTCGCCCCAGACGGCCCGACTCTAATGACCTGGGGTCTGATGGTTCAAAGCGGTCCGCAGACGCTATGATTAATGAACGAGACCTGCTAATTTCACCAGAATACATTTACGGTTGGAATAAAAACAAATCTCCAGTTAACATTCTTCAGTATTTTTTTTTTTGAAGAAAAGTTGTTCTCAGGAGGCGATCTGGCGATAAAGACGGGAGTTCATTTCATGTTCCGAAAGGATTAAGTGCTGGCGCGCTCCAAAACGATTGAAGCCGTTTGAACTTGACGTCAAAGCGCCCAACAACAAACGACAAAAACTCGGGAATCATTTTCCCCCGGCAAGATTTTCCGGCGCGACAAAAAAATCCAAGACTCGGGCCAAAAGCATGGGAAGCCGCGGTCCGACCAGATCCATAGGACAAATTCAAATTCCTTTGTCAGATGGTGCCTCCTTCAATTTGCCCTTAAGACATCAACGGGACTTGCCGCGAACTTTAAGCACTTCCAGATTGAAGTTGCCCCGTGGCACTCGGCGTTGCATAATCAATCTCTCTCTCTCCATGCATGCGGCTATCTCATTATAGCTCCCAAGACCGTCCATCATTCCAAATGGATGTATATTTGATTTCATCAAGGTTATTAGGAGAGTCCGTTTCTGAAGTTTGTCACTGCTGCTGCGTTTACATACAACAGGCATCCTCACTTCCAATTTGGACGGGTCCGATTGCAAAAGCTTCTCTCGGGAGGGGCAAAGGTCCAAATCTCCAAATGTTTCCATTTGCATAGGCGACCAGTCAAAGCCAACCAAAAACGATGCATTTCCTTTTGTCAACAATGGTGGCCATAGATGTCTAATTCATTGGAAGAGGGAGGGCTAGCAGCAATTACTCGGACTAAGCTCAAATGAATGAATGAATCGGGCCTCTATCAATGCTAAATAGTTCATTAAATCAATGACTTTTAGGGCAACACTAAAGTTATTTTTGGATTTTCCCTAGTTGGAGTGTATTTATGCTAAATTCAGAGCAGATAATGACGTTGCCAAAAGTCGGCGTACCCCGAAAAACTTCCTCTTTACAAATACGTTAAAAAAGTAATGAGTTAACTGCATTATTATACGACTTTATTCCATTAAGTCAATCTCTTCGCAAGTCGTTTTATCGCAAAAAATACGCTGTTTCACATTAACAGAAAATATACAACATTGGAAATTACTTTTGTAACAAAAAAAATTTCAAAGTCTAAAATTATAAATGATAACTACACTCATTTCCTCAGTGCAGCTAAAACACCAATCCAGAAGTATTATATGACTATAAAATATTCTTGTCACTCATCCAGCTGGAATAGGCTGTGATTCAATGGCCTCTAAATAAGCCCAAACGTGATCAAAAACTGATGGATGAATGTTTTTAAGCACTATTTGAGGAAGTGCTGACAAGAAACGTTTGCAAGTTGGTGAGAAACGTGCACTTATGCTAAAAATCTTACATTTAAAACGCTTACAGAACTTCAGCACCCCTTATGACGAAGCACGCTCTGTCAGGCACCTGTCTGCACAAATATATCAGCGTCTGGTCATCGGCACATGTAATAACATTCATCAAGGCGCTGGAGTAATTGATTTTGACTCCCTATTTCAGTCTGCTTCTAAATCATTCCCTGGTTGGAGACCATTATGCAACATGAGAAGGTTTATGAAAATCACGTTTCATTGAAAATCAGTGTGGGAAATGAAAATGACGGACTGCTACAACCGTGTTGATATATTTGATGGAACTTTATACACTGTGTAGTACATAGCAATATTGTTAAATACACTGATTGGTCGGTCTAAGCCAAATTGTTCAACTAGCAACGTGCCGTAATATTTGGAGAAAAAAAACGCTACTTTTTCCCTTTGAACCTTGCAGTTTATATTCCAATGTGGCTTTTATAGGTTAATGTCCTCAAGCTAGGTCATTTTGTACATCACGACGTGCCTCATCAAACTTGCGCCATACGTTCCACTTAGCTAGTGCATAGTGCTTGTCTTTGTCTGCCGGAAGCATCTTTGCCTTTTTTTGCCGTCCATATCAGGACCCCAAAGAGGTAAGATGGGTCTATTTGGTTTATTTATTTATTTGATAGGGACAGTGCACTTTAATGAACCTCTATTAAGGCACATCTAATAAAAGGTAAATATGCTGGATTATATCAAAAATGCACAACGCAGCTCTCAGCCATAATGCTAAGTACGGCATCTTATTTTGTTCTATTTTACTTTTTTTATACAGAGTATTTCACCATAAGTTTCAGCTCTAACAGTCAAATATGACTGAAATTCAGCTCAAATATCCAGTGCATTATACAGTATACATTCCAATCAACAAATCCAACAAATTCATTTTTGAACTATGAGCACGTTACCTTAACGGTAACCGGAGGTCGGCAATTGACATCCGGCACCCCGACGTAATAATTCCCTTGAATTGGCGTGGTTTTTGTTCTCAGGCGTGGCTCGGCGGCGCACACACGTGTGAGTCAGTGGGTCACTGAGTCAGCCAGGTGCCTTTTGCCAAATGCTGACAAATGACACATAAAAACACAAACGACATTCCACACGGGGACGCCGAGGTGTGGGAGAAAAAGAAAAAACAGCTTTGGGGTCACGCTAGGCTTAGGAAGGAAACCTCATCAAAACGGATTTTATGGGAGGTTAAAGCTACACTTGAGTCATTTTTGCTCAGTCAAAAACCATCAAGATCAGAAGACGTCAAGTGCACTTAATGCTCTACTGCACGCTAAAAAAAGTCAAATTGCAGGACCCCCAAAAATGATTGGGAACCAATTTTTACAGCAACCAATTATGAAAAAATATAGGAAGCAGAATTTCTACCACAGTGAATGACAATCGTGATTTTCAGTTAAAAGTATTGACCAGTCTATGGTTTCCAAATATTATTCACTGTGTTCAACATTGTCAGGAATCAAACTCACAACCATGGGAGACACAAATAGCCATATAGCCTGTCAATCTATTGAACATTAGTCCAACCATCAAAACATAGTTCTGCTTCAATCAACAGCATTCCAATGAATCCCTTTAATGCGCATTTATGCAAATCACTTAGCTTCCTTTGAAAAAATTCCACATGGTTTTCTGCTAATCCCAATTTCATTCTCATCATCTTAATTTGACATCAATCCACATGAATCTAGATCATTTCAATTGACAGATTTTTGCACCCTACATTTCTACTACTTCCACAGTAATCCACATCAAATACTCCTTCATTTGACACCATTCAGTTTCATTACACAGAACTGGTCCAATGTTAACATACTTGTGCAAAATAATATATTTGTTGAACAAATACTGTAAATATTACTGCCCCCACCTCCCCAAAACACTTGGATTTTTTTTAAAAGCACAGTCACAATTATGAACCATTAAACTTGTTTACATAGTCACAGTAAATCTCATTTTATAATCTGTCTAAGAAATAAGAACTAAAACATTTGATATGTATTCTAAGTTTTGCCTGACTAACCATCTTTTTACACATTCAGTCAGAAAGTGGAACAATTTGTAGACTCATTTAAAAAAAACGGGGTATTTTCCCTACTTTTAATGACTTTCTGTGGAATAATTCAGCGATAGTTCAAGATTGTTATCATTGTTTAACGTTTGATGAAAGGCAGGAATTGTGGATTAATAGTAGATGAAGAAAAAACATTTGGCAAGTCTGTACTAATCAGTATAACCTGTCTGACCCACTTTGGAGGATTAAAGAATCAAAATAAATATGCCAAACATTAAATTTGGTGTGGTGGGGGGGGGGTGATACTAGACTTAACGACAGCCGCGATTCCTTTCAACTTTTTGTCCACATGAAAAACTTCCCCAAAGCTTTCAGTATCCTCCTCCATTGGCGGAGTAGCTCAAACAAACCCTAAATTCATCCCATAAATGTGACTTTCAGGTTACGCCGACCCACGGCGCGCGGCGGCCAGCTTTGGCCAGCTGGCGTGTGAGAGCAACACGGTATGAAAAAGCCATCCAACATGAGCCAGTGTTGTCACAGCAAACACGCGCTGACAAATGACGGCTCTCAGCCGCGGGCCCACAGAAAAACAGAAAAACAGCTCCCCATCATTTGGCCTTTCTGACCATCACCATGGCAACAAGCTGACCCCCACCACACTCTCTCTCTCTCTTACCGGATGACGCGCGGCGGAGGCCCGTCCGTCCGCGTCGGCGCGTCATCTTGGAAGGCCTGGTGGTCACAGCGCACGGGAGCTCCGGGGTGAGCGTCTCCTCTGATGGCGGAGCCCACAGCGAGAAGCCATCGGCGCTGCTTCGGCCGACCTCGCGAGATCCCGACAGCCCTGGATCAAAGAGAAGGGTGTTAAAGGTCCAACTTTTCACAGGCATATCATTCAGTCAGTACACATGGTGGGCTAAGTCCAGAATGCTTTTGAATGGGAGGAGCTGTCAAAAATTAGACGGCTATTGCAGTCAATGGCGGTGGATTCTTCACTGCCAGCCAGCCATCCATCCATCTCAAATTCTTATTTGTATCTTGGCAATATTATTATGAAGGTTTTACTCTCATGTTCTAGAACCAATAAAGGGATAATGAAATTTGAAGGATAAAGCAGGGTGTGATAAGGTGATAATTCATCCCACCACACAAATATATGCTTCATAAATAGGCCTAAGGGGCTGCCATTGACCATTATGGGCGTTATCAGATTTGAACTGGAGAGACAAAAGTTGTGATTAATGCATCTTGCTTCAAATGATCAAAGCTGGGTTGACTTGAAAGGGAGATATAAAGATGCCTGATAAATTTTACTACCTCAAAATTAGACATTTTACTACAATAAAGACTAACATTGACAAAAATAACAAAGTTACTTCAATGGTTGTCATTACCCAAATAAGTTTTTTGACGTTGTGCTTTTTTTAAGGAATAAAAAAAGTGAAAACACTAACAAATAATTTAACTAATCGGAGAAGAAAAAGAATCAATATTTTTCTGTCTAACTTTTCGAAATAGTAAAGAACTTTGAACACTTTTCCCAATGAATACACAAGATAGAATGGAATTATTTCCAATCTAGAAGTTTAATCCACTTGAACAAGTACCCCGCCCCTCCCAATCCAAATAGATTGGACGTCTATGGCCGCCACTGGCACTCAAACAAGGTCAGTAACGGACTTTCACTTATGACAAGTTGTATTAACAAAAGTTCCAAAAACACACGCGGCGTTCACTGTTAATGTTAAAACGCTTTAGAAATTCAATCAAAAACATCCACCTAACAAATAAAACATAAAACTTCATGAAGCAACACCTAACTATTTAATCTAATTGGCAAATACTTGCCCACAATTTGCTTATTTCTGACTCACATCCAACAAGCCTGCTTCACTTTGCACGTGATGAATCCATTTTTTCTCTTTCACACTAACCTGTTCAGTCCTGCCTCCAATCAGCGTGCTGGATGCGTTTACGGCCGAGCGGGGAAAGTCTCGCCGCTTGAAAACTTCCACTTTTTGCTCACGTCGATGCGGAGGATGAAAAGGAAAAAGACCAATCCGGCTTTGGGGACGAGGTAGAACTGGGCTTCTTGTAGTAGTAGTAGTAATAGTAGTAGTAGGTGGGGGTAGTCCCTTTGGGGTGTTGCGCACCGTCAAGTGGTGTTCCTCCTCCTCCTCCTCCTGTCAAAAGGGAAAGTGGAGTGCGTCGGAGACTCCTCGAGCTGTTGTGGCTTCTCGCTGGCTCTCTCCCGTCGCTCTCCTGTGTCTTTTTGTTGCTCGGGGGGGAAGAGGGAGGAGAAAAGAGGCAGGCAGGGATGGCGAGAGATTGTGGCGGAGGATCAGAATAGGGTGTTGGGGCAAGGAGGGGCGGGGGGGAGCAAAAAGCTGGATTTGACTCGCAGGGAGGGCCATAGGTGTCCAACGGAGTGGGGAAAGATATCAATCTGTGAATTAGACAAACGATGAAATGGATTTGAGTTTGTGTTGGGAGATAGGAGCGCTTTGATTTATGAGTTTTTTTGATTTTGTTCACATACGAGCTGTTGGAGAGTATGTTGCGAGTTTAGAAGGTTAAGGGTTATATATGGCTCAGATTTAAAAGAAAAAAAGGTGAACATTTAAAACTTCTTTATAGATAAGAATGAATAAAATGGAGGAATTTGACATTTAAAATAATGGGAGAAGGGTCAAAAGGTTAGAGGTGGGGAAAATGGTGATATTTTCAATTTGGATGCACTCTCGTTTTGAATTGTCAGACGTACTACAAGTCGGTAGCACATTTTCTACAAGACTGACATTGCAGTTTAAAAGGAAAGCAGAGTTCAGCGGCGCTCTCACCCTGGCTGGCGCACAACAACGACGAGGAGGAGGCACTCCCTGCACGGCAAACACGGCCGTGCACAAAAGCTGGGCAAACCCACTTTCCAAGTTAAAAGGCAGAGACAAATGCAGGGAGGATCCCCCTTCTGCACCTCTATTAATAGTAGCCGCGACAACAATGGCCGCCGCTCAAGTGGGTGACAAACAGGAATGTACAGTCAGATAATAAGATGGGCTCAATAGGAATCGGAGCAGGTGAAAGGGGACAAAAGCAAGTGTTGTTTTGTTGGGTGGATTTTTGAATTGAGGGAGCTGCTGTTATAAAATAAAAATAAAATAAACAGCCTATTTGTACAACTCATTTAGTTCTTTTTTTAGCATCTTTACATGCTTAAAAGTCTAATAGGGAGATTCCTGTCAAATAACCAAACCCTATTATTAGGGCTAAAAGGATAAGAGGGCTAAAAATAATCTGAAAGGAATGGAAAGACGGTCTAGTTGCGGCAGAGGCCGCGACATGTATCAAGTGAGTCAACCTCATCCATCAATGTGAGCCATGAACTTGTTAAGTATTGTTTGAGGCTGTGGAGCGTGACAATGTTTGTACACTGGCCTCGCACGTCACAGTCTTCTTATATAGGAGCTTTGCAAGAATGTTCACCTTTTAACTTAGTAGGTCGCTTGACCAGACGCTATCTTCATTCAGAACAGTGACACTGGTCTCACCATTGAAAGATCCTGTTCCAATAACAACAGCAAGTATTAACAGTATTATTATAATCATGTCTCCAACATTGAACTAGGTCATTTTTTTAAATGTTATTTGAGACCTAACTACACTGTTCAGCCATTGTCTTTATGACTTGGAGGTCTTTAACAGCTAGGCCTTTTTTTGGGTGGTCTCTTAGGTTGAGGTACGACCCACTCCCTCGTTTGTCGCCCCTAATTTTAAGTCAGTCCAATTGGATTGGACAATTTTGGCCGTCAATGGCAGCCAGTAGGTCAAGATATCCTTGCATTCAATGAGAAAGTGACGGATTGAGAGCTTGGAATCCTTCAAATTTTCACTTTTCTGAAATGTTTTTCTGTGGGAACTTTTGTCTATTCATCCAAAGGAATATTTGTAAGGTCAAAGGTGACTGATGTTAAGATCTGATAGGCTCACAATTGGACTTAGTTCTTCCTAAAGGGGGTCCTAAACTCCACCAGGATGCATTTTATGATCTTTTCACTGTGATTGCGGCCAGTAGGTAGGAAATCTAGCGGCGTCAAGGTGACGGAAATGCATTCGCTGAGAGTCAGAACACTATTTGTGAGGACCCTAAGTGGTTCCACCCATGGCTAACGAGCAGAGAGGCTGATTTTTCACTTTTCCTCACCCTTCTTTTTTTTATAAAGGGTTGAGTTTCAAGCCTTGGGGTCACGGCCTCTTGGTTGCAAGTCTTGGGAGAGGAGGCGGGGTGGGGAACTTGTCGCCCGGAATAAAAAGCCCGCCAGCTGAAAAGGCGCAGGCTCGTCCGGACGCCCGTGTGCTGGACTAACACTTGGAGGGGCCGCTGGCTTCAGGACATCCCAGGTGGCCAATCGCAGCCGACGCTAAATCCCACCCACTGGAGCTGGGAAAGCTGTTGGGGAAGCAGACCTTCACGTGTGGGACTTTTTTCCTTTTTTTGCATCTAGGGTCATGGTGGGGGGTGGTCCCGTCACCCTATTAACAGCAGTGTAGCTTAATCCACAAGTTAGGAAGTACAATACCTGAAAAATCCACTCAAGTAAAAGTTAAAAACTTCATTAGAAATGAATTGGACATGTCAGCTGCAGCCAGTAGAGTTATTGTTAGAAAATATGTATTATTCAGCTTTTATAAAAAGGGAGTAACATTTTTTTTTGATAACTCAAGAATAAATAATGAACCCCATAAACACAGACATCATATGATTGGGTTAAAATGAACATTTTGTATGCAAATGTGCCATATGTGACCCATCAGGTGATAATGAGAATGCAATTATGTTTATGAACCATTATTTTTCTATCTAGGGATTAAATTACAATTAAATAAAAGATGAATCATACAATTAAATGATTGAAACCAGAAATACGTACACTAGTCATGTCCCTTAATAAAACTTAAGTTACTTTGAACATTGCCTGCCATTAGCAACAATAGACGATTGATTTTTATATGTTACTTGATGAAAGTAGCATTGCTGTCTATATACTCTTACCAAGAAAACACCATGTGGGGAGGAGATACACCTAGTGAAAAAAGGATGAAGAGGGAAGAAAGGTTACCAGTACTGTCAGTAGCAGCTAAAATGAAAAAAAAGTACTTAAAGAAAAATGCTAAGAATCAAATCTGCAGGCTAAAATATGTCTTGCACAAACATGTGTTCAATGCATTGGGTGAAGAGTGGCAGTATTTTTGCAACTTCCAAGAAACTGAACAAAAGTATGATTAAATAAAGGCACTTTAGGTCCAGCCCCACTTTAATAAGACCCCAAAACGTCTTGTCCTCCCACACTTCCCAGCGATGCAGCCAACTCACAGCTGGACAGGCCGCTTGACACTCTTCTGGTTTGTTTAAGGTTTCGACGTGTGCGAGTATGTGAGCGACAGCTCGACTTTCACGGCTGCAGCTGACAATTGCGCGTTTATATATGTGGAACAGGTCTCAAATGCGTCCCTCAGGGTCACAAACATGAAACCAGACCTACTTAACTGGACACAACGATGGGATCACAAGAAAAATCAAGGAAAGAAGGCGGGCACAAGGTTATGAAGGTCAGGCCCCGCCCCCCCAGCCAGCTCAAATGGTTTTGCATCGAAATGTCGAATGTGAATACAAATGAAAATCACACTAATGTGGTTCCGTTACAAACCTTTTTATTGAGTCGCGAAGCAATTTACACTTGGATTTGAACAGACAGTAACAACTTCATTTTGATCACTTGACATTGATGATGCAGAAATGTTAAAATAATCAACATGATTTGATTGAATACATTCGACTTCATCAAGGAGATTTGGGCCCGGTCCATCTGAATAAAAACTGCACGTGAACATAAAGAAAAGAACAAAAAAAAAATGGCGTTCTTCGTATTTGTGCGTAAGATGAGAAGCATGACAAAATTGTTTGCTGGTATTTGGGAAAAGTGTTAGTACACCTAGTAACTTAAACTGAAATGCTAAGTATTTCTCTTTGGAAATAAAATGCATACTTCTAAGGTGTCGGAAACTTAAATTGTCTAATTGCTGATTGTAATTTAATCATGTTCAATATTTGAATTCCATGAGACAACTAAAGAATGAAAAATGAAATGGAAAAAAAAAACACAAATCACATTAAATTTAGCAAAGGATCAAAAATGGACAAGGCTATTGATAGATGATCTTGATTTGACTTTCTCTTAACTAAAATATTCAATATTTCATGACTAAAAAAATTGCCATTATCACAGGACGTCGAGACCTCTGAGTACGAGACTGGAAACTACATTTCATAAAGTCGTATATATTACATTTTACAGCAGTGGCAAGTGCAAGGGGCGGATTTGTAGCCTATGTCCAAAGCCTACAAAAACAACAACAACAACAACAACAAAAAACTAGGAAAAAAAGACAACCAGTGTCTTCAAGTGTTTCTAAATCCGATCTACATACGCACACACACACACACACACACAGAGCAGATATGAAAATGGACCGGAGCCAAATCTCCCAAATGATGTGCAGCTCACGGGGATCGGCAGCGCTTGGCCTCGTTACAGTTTCCAGGAAATGTAAGGCAGCTTGATTGAGTGCCCGCAAAGAGTTCTCTCTCTCTCTCCGACTTCCGTCCGATGTGACGGAATGGCAGGTGCCTTTTACAGTAAGTGTGCACTTGCAGATTACAGAGAACAAGTAAAAAGACACCCACGCTCAGAAACTTGCCAAACGGATCACAAAAGTGACCACGTCCTTTTGTGGATGATATTCGGACATTCCTGTTTGGAGTGCGTGTTGTTTTGATAAAGTATATGTCATATGTCAACAATAAAAAAAAAATACTGTGGTGTCTTGAGATAAGAGTTGAATTTGTCCCATTATTGTGCTCGACATTTTTCTTATCAAAATGGGAAGCATAATAATCCTCAACCTAATAAGGAAAAATATTAGATCTTCCTTTTAGATGTCAAATGTAGAAGGTTAAAACCTGTAAGGTTGTTGTTTAAAAAGCACTGAAACCTCGCCACAATGACGTCAATATTTGTCACTTGTATCTCAAGACGCCGCAGCTATCGGAAAGGAGTTTACAATTGAAACAACGACAAAAGTGAAATTCCTGGATTGTAAACGTTGGCGGAAACCCTCAACAAAGCACGCAGCGGTCAAGTCAAAACGGATTGGTGGAAACACGGCGAGAAAAGAAAGCAGGCCTGCCTGTGATCCAAACGCTGGGTCTCAGAAACTAAATAAATAAGGAAAAACAATATATCCATTTTTCTTGCAACAATCAAAAAGGTGTCTCCGATTTATGAAGCACAGTGAAATCTGCAGCAATGTGTGTCGGATGGAAGACGATTCGACATTCAGACGATGAAACGTGCGCACGTTGACATGAGATGGAATCGATTGAAAAATTATCATTGAAAAGAATTTGCTACTTCTTTTCACTCAGAGCAGTGATTCCCAAATAAACATGTTTATACCTTCATTTGGTCCAAAAACATGTCTTTAAAAATGACAAGATTAATTAGGCAAAACACTCATCCACCAGATGACCCGTGTATCTTAATTCACGTTGACAGCCATAGACGTCCAATCCAATTGAACTGGCTCTGTTCCCACTGGATTGGACGCCGTCCGCTGTCAATAGCAGCCAATGAGGGGTCTCAAAACTCCATATATTAAGAGGCCACAGAAAATATATCAGTATGAGTCTGGGCTGCATTAAGTATTATTCATACACTATTATTTTCCTTTTTTTTTTTGTTTAAACATCATTTTGTTTGTGCATTTTCCCCCTGTTAAAAAAAAAACAACTTATTACATTATTTTTTGTTTCATTTCATAGATTTGTATCATTTGTTATTATTCTTATTATTTTTAAATGATTTGTTTTAGGTAACACAGCCCGGACCGCATTCGTATTGCAATTTGATGTCGAATAGCGGACCGCAAAATCATGTTCCGCGGGCCTTATTTAGACCACACACCTCAGGTTTAAGACCACTAAGGAAAAAAACTAAAGTTGACAGTTTTATGTCAATGTAGAATAACAAAATCTTAATGTAACAGCTTTGCTGTCAAATGGAATGGGCTTCATCTTGATTTTTTTTTTCCTCAAAACATTGTAACAGTCAAAATCTATTTTTTTTTATGACTTAAGAACTTTGTTTCCGTGATGGGTGAACGCTTATACAAACACAATGTGGTTGTAATCATCAAAATTACATTGATTTAAGCATCTACCGACTAAGAAAGTGACTTACATGGTCAAAAACAGCTATCGTGTTTGGTTGTGCGCCGCTGTTGTCAATACAGGTTGGTTAACACCGCATTAGAAATTCAGATTTAATAATTAAAAATAAAAGAAAATAAGAGTGAGGGTTGGATTTGGGGATATAAGTTTCCTAAAAAAAAACACAAATTAATTTAGCATCATCACTGGATGTGAAATGTCAAGCTAAGATGTTAAGATTTTGATCTCCTTTTTCCTAATGTTTGCCAAATCTTCTGCTTGAGTGAAAAATGGACAGAAGCGAAATAAGGGGGGGGGGGGGGGGGCAAGAGTGGGATCGGGACACTGCTGCTGCTGCAGCAACTTGTTAAAAAGTAAAAATCTTTTGCTATTTACACGGAGGATAGTGAATACATTCAGGCAGCAAAAAAAAAAGGAGAGGAGCGCCACCGCTCTCCTGTTCAAGGTACATTTGGCACTTGTAATTTTCGGCCCGTCCCTGCGCCGTCTCCGTCATTCAAGTGGCAAACGCTTTTTTTTTAGGAAGCGGGTGCGTCCAGTCGTGACGTCTCATCGCGCCGCAACCCCCGCCCCATTCCCGCGTTCGTTACCTCGAGCGATCGGTGTCTTTGGTACGGATTGCACGCGTGTATACGCGCGTCACCGTTCAACTTATTTTTGTAAGTATAATCTCCTTAGACATGAAAATTCCCCCATAGTGGAGGCCACCTGGACTCTTGGTTTGTTCTTCCTGGCAGTCCAAAAGAGAAGGAGAGGCCAGAGAGGATGTTCAGATGCCGTTGGTCAGGTCGGTGATGACGTTGGCCTTCACTAATTTGCGCAGGAATTCCTTCTCTTTAGATATGTTGTGCGTCCACGACTAGAGAGAATCATGGAAACAGAAATAACCAATTACAAGGGGCAAGAAAAAAAAAGAAAATTGACTTGCAAACTTGATTAATCGCAGACCAAGCCAAACAATGAAAAGAATGGTAGTAGTAGTAGTAGTTTGCCTTTACAATGCACATTTTAAGGCTAAAATGGTAAGCTAGGAGAAATAGAACAGTAAATATGAAAAGGCATTAATTTTAAACAATATATTCATTGACTATCGAAAAAATAAACTGTTTGGCATCCCAAGTGGACAGCGCATGACAAGTTAGATATCAAGTGAAACTCATTTTTAAGTAGATATTTGTCAAATGTGAAACAATCTTGAAAGCTATCCACCATGATGGGAAACAGAATCTCCTGTTATCAACATCATATCATCTGTGCCCAGAAGACCAAACAAAAGCAAGGTAGAGCAGCAGCAGTCGCACAAAGAACAATGAATGGCTGATGATGACAGCGTGGATGAAGATGATAATAAACGCCCAGAGCTCACTAGGAGTTTAGAGGAAGGTTATCATCAAACAGAGTTCATGGTTTACACACATCAGCACTTGGGTGACATCGCTGATACACCGTTTTTCAGCATAAACATTGGGGGCGACATTGGGAACAGTTCTACACTAAGCACTTGCATATGTAAATCTTCACCCCATTTTTCTATTCATTATATATTACTGGCAGGACTCCAGACCTCCCAGTCAGAAAAACCTATAATAAAGAGGACTGTGCATAAACATAGAATTGGAATTCTATTATTTTCTAAAGTGTATTTAAGTTTAATGTGACAGCACCTAGTATGAATGAATGAATGAGTTTAGATAATTGAAAACTCAAATTAATAGTCAATTACTATACACAAATATACACAGAGTCACATCCTATTTTGACTATTATCCTTAATCACAAATGAGGTTATTTCCGTATTGTTTCCCTTTACTTGAACAGCAGTGCGAGTAATATTTACTCAATACACAAAAGCTAAGAACTCGCTAGTACTTGCAACTGTGAATAATGTCTCCCAAAGTGTATATATCAAAACGCAATAAGATTTGCTCCAATTTCCAGACGGTCACTCCAGAATATTAACACTCACCTCTTTCATAGCAGACATCTTGACGGCCTCAAAATAGTGAAGGGGTGCATGTGGCCTGTTCATATCGTAGCCGAACCCAGCCACCGCAACCTCGTCGCAGTTATGTAGGGCCATCGTTATGGCAACCGTGCCTAAAGTTGGAATATTCTGTCGGCAAACACAAAACACAAATTCCCCATGAACCACAGAACATTTGGAAAAAATGTCACTTGCTGTGCAGTCTAATTTTCCTTACTCAAGGTTTCTTTATAAGCCTGGCGGGCCACTGAGCTTCTCTTGCCATTTCATTCAATTGCAACGTAATTGTGTTTGTCCCTTGGAGTTATGTTCCTACAATGGTGACATTTTTTTTATACAATCTTAAAATAACCCCTAATAGTGATTAATCCAACCTTTCTGTAACAATACATTTATTTTTGGAGCTTAATCCCTATCCTTACTCGTGTCTCTGCTTCTACAAGCCAACTTTGAAGACCAAGTGATTAACTATTACCTGTAAGACGTGACCCCTTCTACAAGGTTGAACTGTGCTTCCTAATGGCCTCGGGCTGCCTTAAATCGGGTAAAAGGGCGGTTGCAGATTCTGTGTGTGTTTTGTTGAAAGAAGAAAGAGTGGAAGCGAGTCCCCATTTAAATCATTACCCTGATTTGCAGCCCTCGGGGTACGACGTGGACGTGAAGAAGCAGCTGGCCAACCCCCTACTGTGTGCTCTAATACAAATCAATGTGCGTAAACAGGTAGGACTAATCAAGCCACTCATTTATTTGCACATGGATAAATATACAGTGCAACGGTCCGACGGGCCGGAGAAAATGGACCAGAGCATAAGAGCGAGCAAACAGTACAATGCTACTGCTAGGAAATACAAATGCGCTCATACAAATGAGGACAAACACACGCCCACCGGATGGCCACATGTTGAACACATGTTACTACCATAAGAGTTGCAGTGAATGAACCTGTTTCGGCGCGCGTCGACTACAATAGACGTCGAATCCGAGGCATTTTTAGACTTCAAAATAGTTTTTACCAACTTTTAGTTAACAGTGCTGGACATCCAAACCATTTAGATTGGAAGAAACAACTGAATATACTAAAAGATGAGCACTCCAATAGTCAGTTCATACACTTGCAGTTGTCCGAGTAGTTTTGATAAACTCATGTAAATTCACAGTGGCAAGATGAAAAACGTCAAATGAATAAATGTCTACCAATGTCAATGACGCATTCATCAATTTGGATAAAACGTTTACCGTAAATAGTTTGTGGTGAATGAAAAAGTGTATTGATTCATTCATAAGTATTGCTTTACCCCTGTGCCCCCCCCCCTATTTTTGTTCTTTAACTTCCACACCAGGTGGGAACATTTTGTGCTCTAGTGACTGCCAACTCTCAATCGCTTTAAGAAGGTAGATACTTTTACAATTTTCCAGGCTTAATGCTGTTAATTCTTGACTGCTGGCTCATCATGGGGTTGCAAGTGTGTGCCTGTATGCGACTTACCCCTTTTCCCATTATGCCATTGTTAAAGGGCAGGCCTATGAACTGGAGGGATGCCTCCTGGACGAAGTAGGGGTTGAGGATTCTCATCTCGCTGGGCTCACGAGGGACATGTTGGGCCACGGGTTTCCAAAAACCCTCCACACCTCGCTGGGGTGATCCAGACAAAACAATAAAAGGCATGTTAGAGGAATAGCTTGAGGACAGAACAGAAGCAACTATCATAAATTGTTTCCTTACTCATGTGGAAAAGCTACAAAACTACCACTCATGCTGGATTTGGGATTGAATTCATAACAAAAGATCTTAAAAGGTGCTATGGAGTTTACCACATTGTAGTTATATCACCCAAAACAATTCATCAGGCAATTCTGGTTGTGACATCACAACCAGAATGGATAACCATATCGACCTATGGTTAGCAAGGCAGCTAAGGATCTAATTCAATTTGTTTCCGTTACCCTTACGGGTGGATTTGAATATATATTTGAAAAAGTTTCCATGTGGATCAAAATATCTGAAAAAGCATCAGTGCCAGAATGTTCATCCACAGCAGAAGGGGGAAAAAAGAGCCACCTGATTGGACAAAAATCATTTCCCCTCCAAAATAATAAACAAAAATTCCGAGACAACAAACCAGAGGGGCGTGATTGACTTAACCAATAGTGTGAATTCCTAAAAAGGAATAAAGATACACTAGAATCACCTGTTCAAATAGTGCTGGCTGGGCTCGGCACGGCTACCTTTGATACATCCATAAATGACTGTGCTTGTCATGCGTGTGTGTGTGTGTGTGTGTGTGTGTGTGTGGCAGAGGCAAACAAGTCTGCTGGATTCAACAACAGTAGCGGCTCTTTTTGAACGTAGGCCCAAGTCTGCTTTTGGCAAGCCGTAACAGGAACAAGAGCTCATCTCTCCTGTCAACACAGCTTGTGTTTGCCACAAATCTATTTAGCTATGTGTACGCTCAAAGACGCAAGGTTTTCTTTATTGTTAGAACAACTAAATGACACGCATGCTAAACACGCCTTGATTTTGCACAGTGATGCACTGAATTGTCCATGAACTTCAAGAAAGAGTGGGATTGTTTTGATGGTCTACATAAAACGGACTCTAAAAATCACCCATTTACAAAGTTTTGAGTGAAAAGTGTTTTTAGGAATCGGAGGATTAGACAGTGAAATGAGCCGAAATGACTCGAAGGAGGAAGTAAAGTGCATCGTTTTCAGTAGAATCTTTGAATCTAAAATGTTACTTCCTGTATGGACACGCAATATTTTGTGCCCCCAGGAATCCGTGATTCCGCACACTTTCAATTAAAACAGTGAGTGTATATAGGGCCAGGTTTATTATGTATTATGTGTGTGTGTGTATGTTACCTGTAGTTTTCAACATGTCGCGGTTGAATAGCACACGCCAAACACAGAAAAGAAACTGCTACTAATTGCCTGAGTAAATATTTACATTTTTTTTCCCTAGCAGTAATGTTCACAAAACAAGTGGATCATTTACACTTGGTTTTGATGCTATCGTTTAAGTCAATGTTGCGCACTTTATAAGTAATGCAAATAAATCTGCGTGTGATGTTTATCAGTTTGTCTATCACTTAATTTTGCCAAAACCATTTGATAAAATGAGCATAGTCACTTTTATGATTTCCAGTTCAAGACGCTGCTCTCCATAATTGCTTTGTGAAAAACATTTTAAAGTACACTCCAAAAGTTTTCCATTAAATCTATGTAGCCACAATGAGGTAAATGAATGTTGTACATTCCATCAAGTTGTTCTTTTTTTTCTATTCAGGAGTTTAGTGAAAACACCTTAGGCAAGATTGAATGTAAGAGTAATTAATCATTGGTGGAAAACCAGAAAGTGAGAAATGAATAAGGCAATAGAGTCTTAAAAGTGACTGCAGTAAAAGTTAAGTGTGGTCATTGGCATAGTTTATGGCCGACGGTTACTAAGTTGCACTAGGCTATACTACACCTAAAAAGCATCAGTGTTGGAATCAGGAATCTCAATTTCTATCCAAAAAGCACAGCTGTGTGGTATTTGCATCAAGACTCCTTAACATTAGAGGCGAGCGAGTAGTACCTCAAGTACTGTTCCCTCTATTGATTTTTTTGTTGCTGTGATTGAACAATTGTTTGAAAATTACAATAAGTAACATTGTGACCAAGTATAGTTTAGTGCCAATAGATTTTTCTTTAAATTACACGTTATTCCAAACTACATTTTGTAAAAGTTTAGCTAAATTCTAAAAAATAAAGCCTAGAACAGAAAAAATGTTTACAAAAAACAACAACAACAAAAAACACTAAATTAGGCACCTAGTCACGGGTTTAACTGGTAAGTCAAAGCACTGCTGCGTTATCAACAGTTCAGTAAGCAATATTAAAAGGGTTAAATGTAAGTTCTTGCTTCCATCGAGCTGAATAGAAGCGAGGCAAGTGGGAGCAGCGGTCGAGAACCTTCTGACAAAGAGCCTTAAGGGAACAGGATGTTGCCTCCACTTGGCCTGACTGCTTTGCTCTTGGAGGAAAAAAAAAAAACGAATGAATCGCCGCGGTGCCAGTGGCATTTGAAGCGAACACACGCAGTTACAGGAAGCTGAACCAGTGGAGTTTAGATCAGTCACTCTGGCACACATGCTCAAAAGATGCACATTAGACTACAGTTGTAATTTGGGACTTGGTCACCAAGACACTGTTGGAGAGGAAATTGCCGTCTCTCACGTCCTGCAACTGTTTACGGTAAAATAGGCCTTCATTAGATTACGGGTGCGTCTCTGCTTTCCAGTAAAGCACCTGTTAAAACAAGCTCACTCGGAATGGAAACATAAGACGGAAAATTACAATTTAAAATCTAAAAAACTGAACGGATTAGGCTGCCCTGTTAATTCTTGTACTGTAAACATAGCTGGAAAGCTGCCATTTTTCTTCCTGGACAATAAATCGATCTTAACACATGAGGCAACTGTTGATTTTTATTTTTTAAATGTATGTCAACTACAAGACTGGCTTTACAAATGTTCAGTCCATTTGTAGGGAAAATCACAGCCTTAGAAATCATCACTAAAGATCTTAAAGCTCAGGATTAAACTGAGATTTTGTCAAAGGGCGAAGAGACCTCGTATAAGTCAGGAAAAGTGGGGGATCAAACGTGTGTTATGGGAAGGAAGACTCAAGTAATGGAGTGCTAAAATGGAAAATGGGCAGCAAACCACAATGGCAAATCTTTTCCTTTTTTATCTTTACTATGGCACATGCCATTACAGGAATCAACATTTTATAATAGTGTAACTGCCCCTGAAAAATATTGCCATTAAAATGCAATTCATTAATTTAGTCATCATACACTGTCGGTAGAATTTGGATTTTACGTCCTACGCTGTCAGTGGCATTCAATAAATAAATGAGTGTCCTCGAAAGGACAGTTTGTAAATGTCAAATCTAAACGGGGACAAGGAGGGGGGGGGGGGGTTGCATTAAATAAAAATGCCTCAAATGTTCATTTTTTGGTCAGCCATCCGAGATGAACACAAAAGCACGGCAAAGTCAAACCCGATGACTAGCGGCTAAGTAAGACAATGACGGAAGCGGCATTATATGCACCATCCTTATAAAAGAATAGTAAATGGGCCCTACACAAGCTTTTATAAGCAGTGTAGGGATAAAAAGGCCTCACAGATCCCCCTCTAGCTGTTATTCTTCAGATTTTACTCAGAAAAACTTTGATGAATTGACTAATGTGAAGCAGTTCAAAGCAACATGAAGGAAAGCTCTTTCTCTGAAAAGCAACGGAGGGATGCCATTTAGCAATTAACTCATTCAGCGTACTCCGTGGCAATGGGCATCCAATTCCTTCTTTACAGGGAGGAGCTGGCACAAAACTAGCAAAGTGTGAAAGAGAGCTTGTAACACACAATAGCATCCACTGCATGTTTACATTTCCAAAGCATTGGCGACTGTTGGGTGAGTCAGATTAAATAAAGCCAGGATAACAGCCTTTACAAGATCCAAATTCCTCTCCAATTCCAACTAAGACTGAAAACTGACTTTTTGTCATATATAAACATATTGTTACCGCAGTAACACAAGTTTTGTTTTGGAAAAAGTCTCACCCAATAAAAACATACTTGGATAGGTTGAGTTGTCAATTGATTTTAAGTGCATTTAGATTAAACTTGACAGGACTGATCAATGAATATATTGCAAAGGCTTCAATAATGCCATTTCATTTGATTACACACAAACAACATTTAGAGCTTTTACTGACTCATAACAAATGTTGACGGTGCTCAAATCTTAAATGAAACTTTGTGATTCTTTTAAACCTTGGAAATAAATTAAAAATTTAAAGCCACGTCGTTTTTGATGGACAGCTGCCATCTATTACTCCTTTCGCTGAATACATCCCTTTAAGGCTGTATTAAACGTCCCATTGTCCACAAAATAATCTAAGTGACTGTGAATGGGGAGGATATAAAGCCATTAAAAAGGTATTGTCCGTTAAAATCATTACACTCAAATAGATAAGGAGAGAATAAAAGGGAAATCAGACTTTGCCGATTTCAAGCTTTTCAAAATCTTGAGAATCTGACCGAGTAGAAAGCACAAAATTGAACATCAGCAGGTAAACGAGAGAAAAGAAAGGCTTGCATGCTAACCATTGTTCCCCTGTCCATTAATCACTCTTCCTTTAAAGAATTTAAACCTCTCAACCATAGTAGTTGACATTCACGATGCCCTCTTAAGGATTTCCTAGTAAAGGAATGTACAGAATGTAATCGGAGGATAGGCTGCCATGTTTTGCCAAAGGCAGAACCTAACTCAAAATGCTCCACCTGAGCAACACTATGTGTCTACATTTGATCCTTCTTACAGTATTTGTCATATAAAAACACCCCACCTGTAATTTAAATTGTCAAATATTTGCCGCCAAAAAGATAAAAAACCTGGTGATGATCTGAAATGTCTTCTTACCAGTCTCTCTTTGAAGACCATCTGTCTTAGCCACTTGAAGTCCAGTGGTTTAAAGGCAGAAAAAACAAACAGGGAATCCTTTTCGTACTGTTCGGGCTTCTGAATGGCTCCCTCTGGGTATGTAATTCTCATTGTAGTTTTGGTCCCGACATCCCTCCAGTAGCCAGCCACCGGGGCTTCATTCAATCTGGAACAAAATACAATAAGGGACTACGAGTCTCAGACTACAATAGCTAGCAACCATGAGTCTCAATATTTTTAACCACCAGGGTACAGAGCCGTTTTGGCGATGTAGGTCTTACCTGACTACGACATCGTAGTCATCTATACGGGATCCCAGAGACTTATTGGACAGAATACCTCCATTGCCCACAATGATGCATTTTTTACAGCTGAGACTGAAAGATAGAGGTCAAGGATTACAAACAAAGAAAGCCTATTTTCTAACAATATTCATTTACCTGTCCAGTTCATCTCCCAGTCCAAAGTTTTTGGTGGTAGTTAAAATGCTGTCGATAATTCTCTCTGTGGAAGAAAGAAAAGAAAAGCATGAATACATTAACTAGGTATATTAATTGCCTTGGATTAAAATTCATGCTTAATTGGTTCGAGCACTCCTGAGAACATGAACCAAGCAAGGTGAGGTATTCAGTTATTATGCTCCTTATACTTGAATAACTACAATAAAAGCATTCAATCAATCAATTCATCAATTCCCCGACCTAAGAAATCGATGTGGCTTTTACATATCATTTTTTAGTTTCATTTCATTGCTGATCTTACAACAATGTTAAGCATTTTGAATGATCTTGTGTTGAATTAAGCTATATATATTCAAATTTGACTTTACTGGTTCACAGTGCATTTGATGCTTTTTAGAATATTCATTCTCCAATACCACTACATGACTGGGAGTCAAATTGGATCAGTGGTCTTTTGTTGTCAATGGGAGAAAAAAGTGTTTGTGGGGGGTATTGGGAACCTAGAATCCACCCCAACAGGATAAAAGCACTCGAAGAGGAATGCCTTTTTCAAACAAGTGTGTGTTAAGCGGGGCGATGGAGCTCGTCTCCCCTGTATGGCGAGAACCCCTCTGATCACAGGGTGAGGAACGGGGATGTTTAGCCATAGCACACATTCCTACCGCGTTTGACCGTGTATTATGAGAGTTTAATATATTCTCCCTCTCTTTGACCATGTTTAGGGTCGTCATGCTTAAAATTCTTCCACCCGTAACATCCTAATATACCAGATCCGTTTAACCCCATATAGAGCACATAGTGGAGGACCACACCTGGACCCAGGCGGGTAGATCTCACTTTGCAAAGGATGACATGATAGCTAATTGGTAAGTACCGGAATGTAAACATTTCTGTTGAGTATGTCTGGTTGCAGAGAAAAAGACAAATGGCTGTAGGTTGTCAAATGTCAACACTACTCTTGAATGACAAAAATCTTTTAAATACAACACAGGAGGGGTTGGAAGTATCATGCAAAATATAAACACAGACCCCTTGCTGAAAGTGGCAAAGCCTAAACAACAGAGAAGAGTGAGGAAAGAAAGGTATTTTGTTCTGCACTTTTGCTAGCACTCTGATGTAAATTGACTGGTAACACGCTGTCTAAAACACCATTTCACTTTATCCTTCACGGTTCAAACTAGTATTGCACTGATACTAGTATTGCTAAAACTGAATTAAAATGGAATTATCATTTTTTTAACTACTAAGAAATGTCATAGCCATACAGTGAGAGTCTGACAGCAAATTAATGTTCTTTGTCAGCCTCTCCATTGGACGGCTAGCTCAAAGGCAGACAATGAGACAACAGTGTCTGGCCAAGCCATGAAAGCAATTGCTTTAGAGATTAAAATGACAGCAAGATTTAGTTGCAAATCATTTTTGTTCTCTTTAAAAAAAAATAATACAGTAAAGTATCACCAATGTCTAACACAATACAGCTGTACAGTATCAAGAGCCAAAAAACTATGGGCGCAACACTACTTTAAACTGGAGCAACTTAATTGATGTCATTAATATGAACAATTCCATTTCCCAGTGATGTGCGATTTGAGTCAAGAAAATACATGTGAGCATGACATAATTCCACTGCTACTGTTACATCCTGTTCTGACAGCCAAAAACAGCATGCGAGAAAGTGCATTCCACCGGGCTGCATCATTGGAAAACCATAACGTTGCGGCCCTTTTGGACAATTAATGAAATGCAGGTACTTTATTGTGGGAGCTGCTTATTTTAACATGTCATCAGGAGCATGCCCAGACGTTGCGTCAAAGCGCAAGCAGGCAAGTGGAGGTCGTAGAAGCAACAGGTTACCGCTTCCTCCACAATAAGACTATTAAACTGCTTTGTAGTGAAATGCAAGCAAAATATGCAGTTTCTTAATAAGCGGAATGCTTTTGATTATCCTGATTTTGTGCAGATGTTTCACATTCAGCATTCCAAATAAATAAAGTTTTGATGACTGATGGGATTTAAACGTTTTAGTCATCACATTTACTGTACCAATATTTAGAAGTACATCACTGAACATCAATGTTGCTCAATCAATTGTTACATGTTTTTGTATTCAAAGACTTTCATGTATCTTATAATCAGACTCAAATCATGTTAGCGGATGATGTCAACTCACTGATCTCAATCAGAAGGTTAAAAAAAGTAAACGGCAACATCAAAAGTGCAAGGGCATGATTTGATCAACATGAGAAACAGACTTCATAAGATACACAAAAATATGCCATGAAACAAAGTCCAAAACAATGACTATTTCGTATTCTTACCTTGGGTTTTGAAGCCAAACGGAGGCAAGTAATTGCTGACTTTAGTGAGACGTTTGAAGTTTTGGTCAAGAAACATGGGCGCTGCTTTCACGAACCTGTAGCAAAAGAGAGTGGGGGAAAAAAAAAAGATGAGGGTTTATTTTCTCAGGTGAATCTAAACATATTACAGTAAGAAACATTCTATCTGGATCATTTAATCCACAGTGACTCAATCTAAACACACTAGTCTCCTTTCTAAAGAGCAAATTGAAAGCAATTAAGATCTGTAAAATAAAACAGATACTGTAGCGGAAGCCAATTCTTTGAATTAAATACACAACCTGTAAATTCCCTAATTGTTTCTCCTTTATCCTTTGTGTGTCCCGCTGTGATGAATCGATACTGGAAAATCAAAGCCATTTCCTGATCGTCACGCCCCAATCCAGAACGCCATGATTCGGGTCGGTTCTTGCATTGGGGCCACAAAAAATAGATGTGTTTGTATGACCCAGGGCCGTTATGGGCAAAACAGCTTAAGAAGATGTTCAAATCACATTCTCCAATAGCATGCGTATGCTATTTCATTAGAATTGAAGCTGGATTTTCAACCAGCTTGTAGCCAAGCCACTAGGGTTCACAAAAACGATGTGTAGCTCAGCAGCACAATGACCAAACATGGCAGACATTAAGCAAAGGCCTCATAACTTCTCCTCCCTGGTTTCCTTTCCACACATCCTAATCTGTCTTTAGATAGCTTCATTACGCTTCAGCTTCAAAGTCTGCAACACCGAGAGGTCGACACGGGGGGGGGTGTAGTGTAGCCGACGTCTCCATTCCAGACCAGAAGACAGGGGAAGCTGCTTGTTGTTAAAAAGCTGAGGGCTCCCAACAGAGCCAAAAGGCGGCTATAACACATTGTCTTCATTTCCTTTCTAAAATCCATCTCTCACTGGCAGTATTTTTATAACCGTGTACCTTCAAGTTCACTGACAACATGTGATTAAATCCTCTATTCCTAATTGCTTGCGGAAAAAAACTATGGGCAAGTGTGGAAAATTATTGGATTGTAGAGTGTAATAGCGTCAGGAAGCAAACATGGAGGAAAGAAGAAAAGATTAGCAGAAGAGGTGATGGACCTGCCCGATAGAGGTTATGTTGTTTTTCCTAAAAGCTCCACCACCTATTTACACAATACACTGTAACATCTTATTGATTTTTTTTTTTTATTGGGATCAGCATCTGTCAAATATTAAACATACTGTAAATATTTGACACTCCTGGTGTGGGTAATGGCCACAACTTATGTTGTGACCAAACCTGTCCCAGCTCTTTGCAATTGCAGTGAATTGCAGGTCTGGGATTGTCAAAACTATTCCAAGCCTTTTTTTTAAAGACACTACAATTAAGCGTGGTGAAAAATAGTATACAACAACACATAACAGTCATAACTTCAAAATTCTCGTCATCTTAACTCTTTGACTGCCAATTCTTCAACTGCTGCCACCCTGTCTGTTCAAATGGTTTGGGCATCTACTAGAAATGAACTCATTTAAATTCATAGCGGAAAGATGAAAAGGCTGTTTAATAGTCTCAGCCTATAGATTGAATGGCAATGAACGAGAAACAAGGCCGCCGCCAAGAAATCAAAGAAGGCGATGACATCACAGAAAGTTGTAGAGGATTCTTTAGGCTGTGTGGGTTTAGGGTAGAAGGAAGCGGGTGATGAGTCATGGTCCGGCAGACAGGAAGTTGGTTGGTGTAGTTCACAGAGAAACCCTGTGAAGATCCAGGACTCGATAGCAGAAAGATGGGGGACCTTGTATTCAAATGACAAAGGTTCTTCTGTGTCAAAGGGGGATTACGAGGATAACAGTAAAGTCCTGTGGTTGGACCAGATGATAGAATCGTGACTGAAACTGGGGAACATTGAACAGGAATGTGGGAGTTTCTCTGTTATATCCCAGAAGCGCTTCGGGCACTGCAGTCTGTGCATGACACTATGCACTACTAATCCCCCCTCCTCCCAAAATGACATGAAATTAAAACCATCTCGTTTATAGCTCTTTTGAAATTCAAACCACACTTGTTCTATATTTGTCACACACACACAAATGGCATTTCCTCTCACCTTGGATAGATGGCTGTCATCTTGGCTGCCGCATATCCTGGCTTGCACACACCTTCGCTTAGATTGCCGTACTTGTACGCCAACTCCGGTGGCCTGTAAGCGCAAAAGTACACATTCATCAGTTCCACGACGATCGACCATTATTAATTACAAGGGGACACATTTCCGAGCCTCCAAAGCAAAGATGTCAAACAAGCCACTTGAGCGATGCTTAGGAAGTTGAAAGAATTCCCCGACAGGTCAGCATGTCACGTGACAAAGCAGAGAAGCCTTGTAAAAATAATCAAGATGGCTATGCTAAAACTGAAACCTTTGCACTGATGGATTCTGTGAATCCAGTTCAAATAAACAAGGAGGGGAAAGCCACAGAGGCCCAAAATGCCACAGTTAGCAGAAGCGGCAGCCACCGTTCACATTAAATCTACAAATCTTCCAAACATATTTCAAGTACAAAATTAACTTTGCCATGATACACTTCCGTTATAAAGACAGACACCGACGTGTCAAATAATGGCCTACCCAACACTGTTAAAATCGATAATAACCCTAGAACAAATGATGATAGCCTATGTTGTCATTGTTATTTGTAGTTAATGGACTTTATTTTATTTTAAAAAGGCAAAAAAATAGAAGAAAAATGATGTACTCACAACTTTGCGTCCAAATTCAGCAAAAAGCCCTGCTTGTCATACACTGGAAGAGATAGACACAAAAAAAGGAATATAATTTTTCTTAGCTGGAAAGTGGCAGAAACACAATGGGTTAAGTAGCTTTTATTCATTGGTGATGGTAAACTGTCTACCAGCACTTGTACTAGTTGGACACAAACACTGATTTTAAACAATAGCACTAGAATTAAAAGGATTAAGATACACAAGCAAAGTTAGTGAGAAGCCAGCCAAAACAATCTGTCCAGTCTAAAATAGAGTGAAGGGGGGAAAAAAGGGATTAGCGTTCACCTATGGACAACCAAACTGGCAGCCAATAGGTGCCTGCTATGGAGTTGAGGGCAAAGCCATTTGGAAGACAGAGAAACAAAACAAAAAGAACAATGGAAATATAAGGGTGTCCCAAAAATGGATTCACAGGAATTTTAATTTCCAAATCTATATACATTTTAGTCATTTATCGGTTTAACAGTCAAATAGCACTCATTTCTTTTAACCTTATTACCATTTCCAACCAAAATAAGGATAAAGGGCAATTAAAATGAATCTATTGAGCTTTCTGTGTGTACATTTCTCGAGACACCCTTTTATTTTGCTGTTATGGCGTGTACATTAAGGAGAGACAAGGTCTAAAGCCCACCGCACAGCGACCTGGACTGAACAACGGAGACAGTTACCAGCTGTTCATAGGCGATTTAAAATATTGAATAAAAAAACCTTCAGGTTTACTACACCATTGCATCAAAGACTGATCCAGTCACAATGGGAATATAATGCAACGAGAGCATCCCAAATGATGAACAGACCTCTGAAGAAAATGTGGTCATTTATGGAAAGCTGCCGCCATCAACCTGCTATCCAGAGTATTGCATTTAAAAGCCGACTATCTCTGGCTTTAAGACGTTTCAGTAAAACCAGAAAAATATAAATGATTATACTTGATGGGTTATATTGTACCGAAGCCTATTGTATTCTCTTTATAAATACATTTTATAAAAAAATTAAAAACCCTGGACACCAAACTTGTTTTTTCTAAATAACACTAGGAATGCAATATGCTTCATACAAATAATCAAACGACTTAGTATATTAGTAAATACAAATGGAAATATATGGGAATTAACATTTAACCTATTACTTTTATCCAGGGAAAATCAGGCCTTTTTCTATTGCCCTATCTCTGCCTTTATTTTTTATTTTTTTTTAGACATGGGCAGAAATCTAAACAAAACTAGTCACCAAACGCCGCAAGATAGTTCAGTTTGGCCACGTGGCTTAGTTTGCAGTGGGCCTAGGACCACCACAATGTACCCCACCAAGCCGTTAGTGTCAAGAAACTAGTACAACAAAACCATCAGGTAGACAGTCAGCTCAACCACAATTCTCAATCTTCAAACATCATCAAAATTGTTACCATCTCAAGGATTGCCATATGAAATGTGACCAAAAAAATGAACTAACTCTAAAAGACAACACTGAAGAAAAATAAACCACTGGTTCCTTTTGCCAGGATACAACTAATGCAGCGTTTTATGATAAACATACATACTATGATATCACACTTTGCAACGTCGAACCCATGTACCGCTTGTAACAAGGTAAGCATTAGTGAGGAGAAGAAAGAGCAAAATATTACGCCTGTGGTTGTGGAGTTGGTCTTGACAAAGAAGCTGAAGGAGAAAGATAAAGACAAGCAAAAATTGGAATGCATGAGAGCTCTCTAGATCGGCCGGAGGATGAGGGCTTCTACCAAAGCAGCCATGATGACAAGTTTGAGTGTATGCACAGGGTTAGTTAGGGCTCCCTGGACATAACACTGGAAACAGCAAAAGCCGTGAGCTTGTACAAATGATGTACAATTTAATTAAACCCATCGTGCATTTATAGACTGCATTTGATGGATATAGACAGTAGAGGGCGGGATTTCTATACATGTGGGAAAAGACGAATCAGAACTTATTTAGGATTTGGATCCAATTGATAAAATGTTACATCTATCAAAGCGGAATTCAATCTTATCCCGTCTGTATTTTCAAACCCTTTTTTTCTTTGTGCGTGTTGAAGTGATTTCAATATTTTAGTCAGGTTTGCTTGTTTAGAAAAGATTTTCATGGGAGGCTCTTCGATGGAGGGGGGGGGGGGGGGGGGAAGAGGAAGACCAAGTTGAATGAAGGTAAAGAAGGTTGACTTGGTGGAGCTGCAGATGTACCTGAGCCAACTATTCTTCCCACGGAGATATCCGTTTCCAGTTCTGAAACACAGAAGGGTTAGTTAGCAGCATTCGAGGGCAGTCTTTGTTTAGAAGCATTTGACTTGAAAATGAAGGTAGGAGAACCAAGAACCAAACAAGCACGCAGGAAAGGAGAAAGATGAATTAGTTGATTCTGAGGCTAAATTGTCAACGCCCCGTGATTTATTCAAAGTCAGAAATGAAATGGAAACAGCATTAAATCCAGAAACACACTCGCTGTGCTTTTAGGATATTATTGCAGCTGTGTGTCAATGCAATGAACACACACACACACATTTGGGGTAAGAAAATGAAAGGTAAAATGAATGTGAAAAAGGCAAAGCTTTTTAGTTGATCAGTTAGCATTGATTGGTACTCCATTGGTAATCAACCACCACCTAGCAGCCCATAGGTTGACAGTCATTCCGTTTTTTTTTTTTAATAGGCGGGCCCGCTACCTGCAACTCTTTTCACTTCATTGCCGTTAGTGAGGACAACAGTTGTGACTTCAGCATCAAGCTCTGAAAACAAAAGGGGGTTAAGATACTGAAAATAGTTGCTGCCATACCGCTGTG